>NW_021319302.1:590104-606364 GCF_001605985.2 Dendrobium catenatum | reverse complement strand
GAAATATCCATGGCTTAGATTCTAAAGAGAACCCTACACGGGCCGGGAGGGCGAGATAGAGTTCAACTAAATAATCCAGTTGTGGTATTCAAAGGTAGTATGATGGCCGAATTCACATCCAAAGCCTTAATCAAAAATGGAATGTATCTCCCCAAAGGAAGATAACAACCTTCAATGATAATTCTACTATATAATATTGATACGACATTCATTTTTTTAACTTCTTCCCAAAGAAACTCTAAGCGGATTTTTAAAACAGATTAATTTTGAAATAGGTGTTGTGGTTTCCAAAATCTTCATTACCAAGCCTTATACTTCAAGTTATGTCCAATTTAGTAATAACTAAGAGAAGATGCGCTGGGATGCTTATACTTCCTCCTCCGTCTGACGAAGATTAGGATGCTCACTAGGGATGCTTATTTCCTAAACTCCAAAGATGCCTAAGGATGCCTAGGAGGACTTTGTACCTATAAGACGTGTATTTAAGATTTATACATTTTAATGAGAGATAGAATGCCGCTAGGATGCTTTATACTTTCTCCTCGGAACGAGATTAGTGATGCACTATGGATGTTATTCTAACTCCAAAGATGCCAATAGGATTGCCGTAGCGAATGGACTTTATACCTAAGACGGATTTAGATTTAACATTTTAATGAAGAGAAGATGCCTGCAGGGATGCTTATACATCTCATCCAAATAACATGATAGAAAGAAAATATTAGGACTAACTCACCTAATTCGCCATCTAGCGGACCGACTTTCGCGATATAACTCCTAAATGATGTACGGGCAATAAGAAAAGCAAGAGTATTGCCTCAAACTTAGTCAGATGTTGCTTATAATTTCCCCTTTAATTGCCAGACATTTAACGATTTTAAACAGTGTAATTAAATCGAAGAAGACAACATCCACTAGGCTCCCTTTTTACATACTCATCGCTCGGAAACGAAAGGATTAGGATTGCCACTAGGGATGCTTATCCTAACTACCAAAGATTGCAATGGATGCCGTAGGAACTTATTACCTAAAGGATTTGGAAGAAAACTGATAAAGCGGAATTCTAAGAATAGCTTTCTTTCGGTTCTAGGAGTCTAGGGACTCCACTAAGAGCGAATTCTTATTATGACTCCAAAGATAGCCAATAGGATGCCGTTAAAGCGGACTTCATTGAATCTCTAAAGGACTGGATTTTAAACAAGGGATTCGTGCTAGCCGTGGATAGAGCGGAACTAAGCAGAAATAAAACTTAGCGAAGCCTATAGGATCCGTAAAAGCTGACTGTTAAGACCACAAGAACTGATTTCAAAACCCCCGAAACAATTGAGGCCTTGCACCGTAAGAAAGAGCGGAAACTTAAGCCAGAAAGCCTAATAGTGTGCCGCTGTAAAAGCGGGACTCTATACCTAAGACTGATATTAAACAAGGACTTTGGGCATGCCGTAAGAGCGGATCCGGTTAGCCAAAAGCATAAGGTGCATACGATTATTGATCCTTTAAAGACGTGATTAATCCTTAAGATTGAGTCTTATTTGGCCAAACAAAGGACTTAGCCAGAGGAAGCGCATAGGATCCGTAAAAGCGGACTTAGACCTAAAGACTGGAATTTTAAAGAGGTTGGCTGGCGTAAGAGCGGACTTAAGCCAGAAAGCCACATAGTGATGCCGTAAAAGCGGACTTAGACAAGTAAAGAACGAATTTAAACAGGATTGGCCTAGCGGTAAAGAAGCGGACTTAAGCCAGAAAAAGCTAATCAGAGATGCCGTTAAAAGCGGACTTAGACTCTAAAGACTGATTCAGGATTTGGCACTCGGCCGTAAGAGCGGACTTAAGCCAGAAAGCCAATAGGATGCCGTAAAAGCGACTTAGACCTAAAGACTGATTTAAGCAGGATTGGCTGCCGTAAAAAAGCGGACTTAAGCCAGAAAGCCATAGGATGCCGTAAAGAGGGGACTTAGACCTAAAGAGACTTGTATTTCAGTAGGTGGTGGGAATTTTTTTAAATGTAAAGTTCGATTTAAGCGTTTGACAAGTTTGAATCTTCATATTCCTCATCAATCATATGACATTTGACCACACTTGCATAATGTTTGCTACTCTAAGATCATTAAGCTTTTTTAAGTATATATCACTTTCTAGAAGGGAAAGAAAAACATTTTTGTAAAGATGTGAATATAAGATCTGAAAATCTCTTTTGAATAAAATTTTTTGTATATATATACTTTCATTGTAAATGATCTTTATTAATTTATTACAAATAATAACCACTATGGATATGTTTCTTACATCGGTAATCTTATAACATATATGAGAAAAAATAAAAGGGGAATAGTAGTTTTGTATCATCTTCGATAAGTAAAGACTTAATAAGCATCTCGACCACCAAAGGAGAAATGACAAGATTTTGTTTAAAGATTATGATTCTATGATTGATTTTGTCTATGAATAAACTGCAAAGAAAATTATAATATGATTTCTTTAGAAGTCCTCATTTTAGCATGTTCAGGAGAACTAAATTGCAACATGATAAAATTATTTCTCATGAAAATTTTAACTTTTGCACATGAGTTGTTTTATATACAAGGAGAATATTTGAGCATCCTTTAATGTGATAAAGCACTAATGGAGATATTAAATACTCACAATGATTGAGGAAAAGTTTGATTTTTTCATCAAAAGTGAAACTTTATTTTTCATTATTAATATTTATCTTTATGACTATTTTAATAAGCTGATCGCTGTAATTTTAATCACTCTGTAACCCATGAAAAGACATGGGAAAAGACTTCAAAAAACTCAGCAAATATGGGTTGCAACTCCTCCTCATAATTAAATATTTGAAATATGACCAACATGAGTTTTAATCAAAAATCAAGAACTTAAACAACTTTCTTTAAAGAAAATTGTAGTTTTTCCAAATGATTTGAATTTCATGCTATGGAAAGATTCTGAATGGAAATGAGTTATTTAGACTCTAGACATCCAATTCTAGTTTATGATTAAAGATATTCTGAATGAATTTTATATCTTTTTGACCGAAGTTTACAATGACTTTATAGGAATAGAATCCCTCCAATTCTAACATCCAAGATTAGTCAATTATGGGGGACCTTAGTCCAAAGTAGCTTGATTTTGTTTTTTTTGTTTTGTTTCTAAGATGAATTATATAATTCTAAGTCTGAACACCATTATGGAATTTTATTTTCATCCTTCGGGGTGATATACTTTTCCGAACGAGTTGATTTGACTTCTAAAATTAGAGTTCAATCTCAATTTTAAAATTTCCAAAGAAAACTAATATTTTTCAAAACATGTTTTCAAACTTCCACCAACAATATCATACATAATCATGAGTGTTGATCAAGTAATGGGCTCTAGCTCCCTCTGTCTTTAAATTCAAAAGGCTCCTAAGTCAGCCTTGGTGATGTTAACTTTTTATTTGAAGACAAAGGAACAGATTATAGAGTGGTCAGAATTAAAGGACATGTTGGCGAGGAAGTAGTGAAAGGTTTCTTTATTGCAGAGATAGACGAGGGTAAGGATAAAACCAAACTGTAATGAGACAAATAAGTTCATTACTTGAAAGGTAAGTTGTTCTTGGATTAGGATTCTAGAGGGTGTGATATTCGCTGAGGCAAACATAGGAAAAGACTCCTCATTTGCTTTGGAAAGGAAGTTTTCAGAAGAATTTCTATGTGGTTTCCTAGCCACAACCTTTTGCCTCTTACTTAAACTTGCCATTTGAAAAAGTTCTAAAGTATGAAAGAGAAGATTAGAGTGTGACTGTTGAGTTCAAAAGCCCTTCTATTTATTGAAAACAACACGTTTGTACCAAACGAAACAATTTTTTCCCGTACGAACTTTTCGATTCATACCGTACGAAAAAATTTCATATAGATGAACCAATGCGTCAAAATGAAACATCTTTTCGTAATCAACACAACTTATGAAGCGTCCTTTCGTACAGACTTTTGACCAGACTGATCGTACAGATGAACAAGTGTTCGTCCTGAGACGATCAGAACTTATAATCATTTTAATGGCAGTTAAAACCGTCCCCTACATCGAACTGATATATGTTCGTCCGGACGAACCCAAGGTTCGTACGTACTAAGTTCGTATTAAAAAGTACCTTATCCATTCAACCATTTTTTTCATTTGTCCCGTCATTTGAAAAATATTTCGTCCCGGACGATCGTGACAATCGTACAGACGAAGTGACAATAAAACACTGAAAACTGCACTCAAACGGTTCAAAATCCGACAGTTTGACACACTACACAAATCGTCCCGTACGAAAAAATTTTTGTCACAGACGATTGTCACTCATAATTTTTAAATTTTTGCACTCAATCAAAAAACTAAAACATAAACACACTAAAAATAGAAAATAACAAAAAAAATACAAACTCTAAATAAAGAAAATCACACATACAAGTTCATAAACACATAAAAATGCACAAACACATTAACTGGTAAACAAACATCAATGTTGCAAAAATATTTTTATTTAAGCATTCAAATCAATCACACCAAGCCTTGTTCTTAATGCACTGAAAGTATCAAAGGCTAAAGATTTTGTAAAAATATCTGCAAGTTGATTTTTAGTAGAAACATGGTGAGTTCAATTTCTCCTTTGGATACATGATCCCTTTTGAAATGATGTCTTATGTCTATATGTTTGGTTCTTGAATGTTGAATAGGATTTTTAGAAATATAAATAGCACTAGTGTTATCACAATAAATTTGAATAGTGCCTATAGTTAATCCTAAATTAATTAACTGTTGTTTCAACCAAAGTACTTGTGCCACACAACTTCCTAATGCAATGTATTCAGCTTCTACAGTAGATAAAGCTACTGAATTTTGTTTTCTACTGGACCAAGAGACTAGAGAATTTCCAAAAAATTGACATGTTCCAGAAATGCTCTTTCTATCCACCCTCTAACCTAGAAAGTCAGAATTTGAATAATCAATTATTTCAAATGAAGAGCTAAATATAGGATACAAAATTTCTAAGTTCTAAGTTCCTAACAGATATCTTAAAATTTTTTTCACTACTGTCAAATGTAATTCTTTTGAATCTGATTGAAATCTAGCACATAGGCAAACACTAAACATAATATTGGGTTGGCTAGCAGTCAAGTAAAGTAAAGATTCAATTATCCCTTTAAATTTCATTTGATCAACATATTTTCTCTTAGGGTCCTTATCCATTTGAACTGAGAAACTCATTGGTGTACTGACAGGTTTAGCATTATCTATTTCAAACTTTTTGAGGATGTCCTTAACATACTTTGACTGACTAAGAAATGTACATTCCTTAATTTGCTTAATGCTAAATCCTAAAAAGTAACTTAAATCTCTCATTATACTCATCTCAAATTTACTATTCATTATTTTAGAAAAATCATCACAAAGATTTTTATTTGAATATCCAAAAATGATATCATCCACATAAATTTGAACAATGAGTATTTCCTTTCCACATTTTTTTTAAAAAAATAGTTGTATCCACATTTCCTTTTTCAAAAGATATTTCAAGTAAGAAGGTGCTCAACCTCTCATACCAAGCCCTAGGTGCCTGTTTCAATCTATATAATGCCTTTTTCAACTTGAAAATATGATTTGGTTATTTAGAATTTTCAAAACCTGGTGGTTGTTTTACAAAAACATCTTCTTGAATTACCCTATTTAAAAAGGCACTTTTTACATCGATTTCATACAATTTGAATCCTCTAAAACAGGCAAAAGCTATCAAAACTCTAATTGCTTCAAGTCTAGCTACAGGGGCAAAAGTCTCCTCAAAATCAATCTCTTCAATCTGATTATACCCCTTAGCAACTAATCTAGCTTTATTTCTAATGACTACCCCTGAGTCATTCATTTTATTTTTAAATACTCACTTAGTTCTAACTACACTTTGATCATTTGGCCTTGTAGTTAATTCCTAAACTTTATTTCTTACAAATTGAATTAACTCTTCTTGCATGGCCAAAATCCAAAATTCATCCGAAAGTGCTTGATCAATATTTGTGGGTTCTATAGTTGAAATGAAGGCATAATGATTGACTTCTTTGTTTAATCCATGCTTAGTCCTTACACTCTCACTAGGTTCACGTATAATCAATTCCCTTGGGTGTTTTTTTAGAAAATCTCAAATTTCTTGGCAAAGAGTTTTCTATCTCCAAATTTTCTTCCAAATTTATTTTATCAATCTTTTGGGAGTTAATCTCAATCTCATCTTCTACAGCATTTGCCTCTTCCATATTTCTATATTCATCAAATACAACATGTGTGGTCTCCTCAATAATCAAAGTTCTTTTATTGAATACTCTATAAGATTTTCCAACACTTGAGTATCCAACAAAAAATCCTTCATTAGATTTTGGATCAAATTTTTCTAAGGCAGATTTTTCATTGTGATGAATGAACACCTTGCAACCAAAAACATGCAAGTGAGATAAATTAGGTGTTCTTTCTTTTAGCAACTCATAGGGTGTTTTATTTAGTTTAGATCTCACATTCACCCTATTCAGAACATAACATGCTGTGCTAACCGCCCAGACCAAAAATATTTAGGAAGTGAGTATTCTGCCAACATTGCTCGGGCGGCTTCTATTAATGATCTATTTTTCCTTTTGATTACCCCATTCTGCTGAGGGGTTCTAGGTGTAGAAAATTTTTGATCAATTCCTTTCTCCTTATAAAATTCTTCAAATTTCTCATTCTCAAATTTTTCTCCATGATCACTTTGTATAGAAACAATTTCACACCCTAGTTTTCTTTGAATCCAAGTTGAAAAGTTTCTAAATTCCTCAAATGATTCACTCTTATGAAATAGAAATCTAACCCATGTAAATATTGAGTAATCATCCACAATCACAAATCCGTATACCTTCCCTCTTAGACTCATAGTTCCAACTAGTCCAAAAACATCCATATGCAAAATCTTTAATGATTTACTAGTTCTAAGATCCTTATTGGACTGAAAAGAGGACTTCACTTGCTTTCCTAATTGACATGAATCACAAAGATGGTCCTTAGTAAAGTCTAGTTTTTGTATACCTCTCACCAAGTTCTTTTGGGTAATCCTCCTAAGGTTTTTCATGCTAGAATAACAAAGTCTCCTATGCCAAAATCATGACTCAATAGATACAGTTTTCAAACAAAAAATAGTAGGAGATTGAATATAATTCAAGTATAGCATATAAATATTATTTACCCTTTTACCATTCAAAACATTTTTATCATTTAGGCTTAATATACAGCTAGTAGGAAAAAATTTCACATAATATCCTTTATCACATAGCTGTCTTATACTTAACAGATTATACTTTAAGCCTTCTATTAAAAATACATTCTCAAAATAAAATTTATTAAGATTTCCAATCATACATGATCCAACCACCTTCCTTGTAGTGTTATCTCCAAGTGTAACCTTGCCTCCACTCCTGGCTTCCAACGATATGAATTGTGTAGTATCTCCAATCATATGCTTTGAACATCCGCTGTCCAGGTATCATATGCTCTCACGAGGTCTTGTGTGAGAGTGACCCTACAAAATTATTAAATATTAGACCTGGGTAACTAAACAAGTTTGGGTTCTCCTTTTGACAATTTATAATCAGATGCTTATATGATATGTCTAAATTTATGCATCTTATGTCTCCACACCAAATAAGATTTCATCTTCAAAGTAAAGGTGTGAGCTATACGTCCAAACAATCCACAATTATTACATTTGACTTTTGGAAATGGATTCCTAAATCTTCTACCATTCATCTGTCTATTCAAGGATTGCATAAATTTATGATACATAATAGGGTTAGTAAAATCTTTCAGTTTAGGGGGTATTCTTTTATCCTCGAGAGCTTTTATCGTTAATTTATAAAATGAATTCATATCTTCAAAAATTTGATTTGTATAATTTGATCCATAAATCTTGCCCTCCGATTCATCCTTAAAATTTTTAAAATTTTTTCAAGTTCAGCATAGAATGATTTTAAATTTTCATGTTTTTTATTCAAGTTATCAAACTCATCAAGTAATTTCATATGGTTGTCATCAATTAAAGCATGACCTTTCCTAAGGATTTCATGTTTCTTTTGTAATTCTTCAAACTCTAAACTTAGACTAGCATGCATTTTCTTCATTTTCCTATATGCATCATGCATATGTTCAGAAACTTTAAAAATTTCATCGTAGGTTAAGTTACATACCTCTTCTTGATCTGACTGATCAAGACTATCGGCCATTAAGCATAGATTAGTTACTTCCTCTTCCTTCTCAGTCACTGATGAATCTGAAGTTGAGTCCTGAAGCTGAGTCCGCCTAGAAAGCTCTTTGAAACTTCTTCTTACTCTTCTTTACAATTAGTTTCTCCTCTACCTTCTCCTTGCTAGGAGTAGCTTTGAGTTTTGGGCATTCAATCTTGATATGACTAGGTTTCCTGCACTCATAGCAAATCGCATCATTTGAAATATTGGCATTTCTATTAAATTTACCTCTATTCCAATGT
The DNA here is from genome assembly GCF_001605985.2 of Dendrobium catenatum. NCBI lineage: Eukaryota > Viridiplantae > Streptophyta > Magnoliopsida > Asparagales > Orchidaceae > Dendrobium > Dendrobium catenatum. The sequence continues at coordinate 597,843 of NW_021319302.1, read as the reverse complement.
TGACGTCTCTTCTGTTTCCTCTTGAGAAAGCTTCTGAATTATCTAGTCATCAATGTGACGTCGTCTTCATCATCATGTTGTGAGTGTTCACTCTCAGACTCTTTCACATTTAGTGCTATATTCTTCTCCCTTCGTGGTTCACCTGAATCAATCTTTTTTTGGCTAACTCCTTGCTTGTAAGCAATTAGCGAACCAAGAAGATTGTCAATAGAGTAAATGTTTAGATCTTTAGACTCAGTAATTACAATAATTTTAGCATCATAAGTAATAGGCAAACAATGAAGAATCTTATTAACCATTTCAGCATTCATTAGTTTCCTTACCAATGCATGCAAAGAGGTGACTATTTGTGTGAATCTTGTGTACATATCAAAAATGGATTCATTTGGTTTCATGTGTTACAGTTCATAATCATACAACAAGATATTAAGTCTAGATTGCTTAACCTCATTAGTCCCCTCATAAGTTATACAAAGTCTATCACATATATCCTTCCCACTTTTGCAAGTGGAAACCCGCATGTAGTCTTCTGATTTTAAAGCACAAAAGAAACTATTCAAGCATTTGGAATTTAGTTATGCTAAGTCACGTTCTTCTACTATCCAGTCCGCAAAAGATGTTTCAACTCTAACTCCGTCAACTAATCTAGTTGGTTTAGTATACCCTTCATGAACTAAGTCCACATATGATAATCAAGTGACTGTAAAAATGTAGACATGCGTGTTTTCCAAAAATCAAAAGGTATATTATCGAATAGTGGAGGTCTAGTTATAGAGTAACCCTCAGGTGCATTTCAGTTTCCAAATGTAGCCATCTATATTAATAAAAAAGTAGTCTAAACTTATGATTTTGAAACAAAACTCTAATACCACTTGTTGAAACTCGTTCACTATGAATTATGTTATTAAACCTAAGCTTATGTCCCACGGCTAAACAAGAGGGGGTGAATTTGTAATTAAAAATTAATCTCTCTTTTTAATTTTTTAAACCAAAAAATAAACTTTACTGAGTTTTGTATAAATAGATTTTTCAACCACAGTTTTAAAAGTAAAAATACAAAAAATAAAAAGCTGTGGAAAAATAAAGATACGAGATTATAGTGGTTCGGTCAAAACCAGGCCTACATCCACTCCCGGAGGCACCCTCCGAGTATTACACTAATACCAATAGTGACTCTCCTTTTGCACCCATAGTAAGGCGGAGAAGCATTTATAAACACTCTTTCCACCACTACCCGGTGTGGTAGAGAACTGTCGTCCTTTTATACTATCCCCAGTGTTGGCAGAGAATCGTCGTCCTTTTATACTATCCCCAGTATTGGCAGAGAACCATCATCCTTTTACACTCTCCTGGTGTCGGTAGAAAAAAATACTCTCCTAGTGTGTGCAGAGAACCCTTCGTCCTTTCACACTCTCCTAGTGTGGGCAGAGAACCGTTCGTCCTTTCACACTCTCCTAGTGTGGGTATAGAACCCTTCTTCTTTTCACACTCTCCTAGTGTGGGTAGAGAACCCTTCATCTATTCACACTCTCCAACTGTCGGTAGAGAACCGGATCTCCTTGACAGATCTTCTTCACAAGAAATCTAGAATGAAGAAAGAAAAGAGTGAAATAAACACAAATCAAAAGTAAAGATTCTTACCTTTAAACACCAAGTGAAGCCTTTATGCTCCAGTAGTAAGAATCTTTCTTCGAACACTCTCTTACACTCTCTCCTTGACTCTTCTTTCAAAAGGCATGAAGATCAGTAGACAAAAAGATTAAGTGACAGTTTAGTTTGGACTATTTATAGGAAAGACACAAAAAACCGTCCAAAAAATTGCAAATATTCAAGTCAATATGCATTGGATCGTCCCGTACGATCATGGATCATCCTGGGTAATTTTACTTAATTGCGCTGGAAACGAACCTAATATATATGGGTACGAAATAACTTCGTACACACACATCGTACCGGACGAATCTATTTCATACGGGATGAATTCATGACTTCCCGTATGAACTAGATTCGTCCGGTACGAACGATTATTCCATAGGTCGGTTCCCAAAAATTGTATAACGTCGCTAAAATTTTAGAGTCGGTTCACTTCGTCCTGTGATGATTATGAGTTTGTCTAGATGAAATTTTTCCTGAGAGCAAATCATCCCGGGATGAATACACTTCGTCCTAGAAGAAAATACTCCAGAGAGCAACTCATCCTGGAACAAATACATTTCGTTCTGAATGAAAATTTTCTAGAGAACATTTCATCCTGGGACGAATACACTTCGTCCTGGACGATCAGGACTTAGAAAAAAAATTTTCAACTCCTATTCGTTCCATTACTCTTATGAGAAGATAACTGACCTGATCGTCCTATACGATCAATACAAATTTTTAGAATCTTCTAAAGTGTGTGTGTGTGTATTCACTCAATTACAATCACTCCTCAAAGTTAATTCAAAGAAAAATAGAAGTTATAAATACATAAAGTATCTCATGCTGAATTTGATATGAAGTCTTTGTAGTCTGTAGTTTGATTTTTGTGAAATGTTAGTACACACAAGAGAAAAAACAGCTGTTTCAAAAAGTGTTAGGAGGTAAATACATATAAAATAATAGTATTTGAAATCATCAAAACTATACAAGTTGCAAGAGTATAAAACATGCACATAGCAACTTTCCTAACAGATACAACTCTCTTTTTGAAGAAAGTTGGAAAGGATATACTCATTGTACAAATTTATGTTGATGATATCATCTTTGGATCTTCAAATAAAAATTTTTGTGATGATTTTTCTGAAATAATAGGAGTGAATTTGAAATGAGTTTAATGGGTGATTTATGTTACTTTCTAGGTTTTAGCATTAAGCAAATTCAGGAGGGTGCATTTCTTAGTCGGTCAAACTATGTTAAGGACATCCTCAAAAAGTATGAAATGGATAAAGCTAAACCTGTTAGTACACCTATGAGTTCCTCAGTTCAGTTGGATAAGGACCTTAAGGGAAAATCCATTCATCAAAAGAAATTTAGATGGATTATTGGATCTTTGCTTTACTTGATAGCTAGCTGACCCGATATCATGTTTACTGTTTGTTTGTGTGCTAGATTTCAATCAGATTCAAAAGAATCACATTTGACAGCAATAAAAAGGATTTTAAGATATCTATTAGGAACTCAAAACTTATGAATTTGGTATCCTATGTTTAGCTCTTCTTTTGAAATAATTAGTTATTCAGATTCTGACTTTGCAGGTTGTAGGGTGGATAGAAAGAGCACTTCTAAAATATGTCAGTTTATTAAAAATTCTTTAGCCTCTTGGTCCAGTAGAAAATAAAATTCATTATTCATATCTACTGCTGAATATGAATACATTGTATTAGGAAGTTGTGTGGCAAAAGTACTTTGGTTGAAAGAACAGTTGATTGATTTAAGAATAACAATAGACATTATTTCAATTTATTGTGATAATACTAGTACTATTTGTATTTCTAAAAATCCTATTCAACATTCAAGAATCAAACATATAGACATCAGGCATCATTTCATTAAGGATGTTGTATCCAAAGGAGAAATTGAACTCACTCATGTTTCTACTAAAAATCAACTTGTAGACATTTTTACAAAACCATTAGCCTTTGATACTTTCAGTGCATTAAGAATAAGGCTTGGAGTAATCAAGTTGAATGCTTAAAAAAAATGTTTCTTCTACAACATTGATGTGTGTTTCTTGTTAGAATTTATTTATTTTTTTTATCCTTAAGTTTGTGATTTTTTCTGTATTTTGAGTTTGTGTTTTCATTTTTCTGTTGTGTTTTTGTTATGTTTATGTTTTAGTTTTGATTGAGTGCATGTTTTGAAAAAATTAAGTGACATTCATCCAACATGAAAATATTTTTGTACGGGATGAAGTGTGTAGTGTGTCAACTATCAAATTTGAATCGTTTGCGTGCAGTTTTTCTATTTTTATTTTCTTCACTTTGTTTGTACGATTGTCACGATCGTCCGGACAAAATTTTGAAATGACGAGACGATTGAATGACAGTTAAATGGATAAGATCATTTTTCTATTATATTTTGTATGTTTGAACCTTTGGTTCGTCCGGACGAATGCTTGGCGAATCGATGTGGGGGAAGATTTCAACTGCCATTAAAAACGATCATAAATTTCTGATCATCCAGGACGAACACCTGTTCTTCTATACGATCGGTTGGTCAAAAGTCTGTACGAAAGGTCGCTTTATAAGTTGTGTTTACGAAAAGCCATTTCATTTTGGACTCATTCGTTCGTCCATACAAAATTTTTTCGTACATGATGAACTAAATTTTGTACGGGATCAACGTAATTTTGTCTGTTCGAACAATCGTATTTCATTAAATTGATGGGCTATGAACTCAACAGTCACACTCACACATCCCTTTCAGAATCTTTTCTTTTTTTAGATCTTATTCATGGAAAGTTCAAGCAAGGGACAAAAGGTTCTCGCCAAGGGTCAACACAAAAATTCTTCTGATAATTTTCTGTCTAAAGCCAATGAAGAATCTTTTCATAGATTTTCCTCCGCTAAGATCACCCCGTCTAAAGTTCTTATACAGGATCAACTGACCTTTTAGGTAATGAACTTGTTTGCTTCAACTCAATTTGGTTTCATTCTTACACTAGTCCATATCTACAACAAAGAAACCTTTCATTATTTCCTAGCAAATATGTCCTTCAACTCTGACCATTCTGTAATCAAGTCCTTTGTTTTTAAGAAGAAAGTTGAAATAATCAAGGCTGACCTAGGAATCTTTTTGAACTTAAGGACTGAGGGAATTAGAGCCCATACCATGATCACTACTGCTGATTTTGATTGGAGTGAAATTAATTAAGTGATTAGAAAAATTATATTTAAGGAGCATATGCCTAAAGTGTCCTCTCTTGTTTGCAATGCTCTTATCATCTAGCATGTTCTTCAAACTTCTATAATACTTAAAGCTAGTGATAGAGTCAACATTACTCATCTTCTTTCAACAGTAACCTACTTGATTATGGCTAAGCAACCTATAGATGAAGCCCAACTAATCTTTGACTAACTTTATGGACTTTCTGAAATTGGTCAGGTCGCCCATAAGAGAAAGAAGAACAATGCCTTATGACATCTTGTTGCCTACATTTTGGAGAAGAAGTATGAATTGGTTCATCCGGTTGAAGATTTTGAAGAACCTCTCTACTACAATGACAGATCCTTTAGGGCAATCTTCAATAATGATGAATCACGTAAAGCACATGTTATTAATGACTCAGAGGAGGAACATGAACATGTACCTGCACTTACTAGTGAACCAAATTATCAGGATTTGGTTCAGAGATTTGATCGCTTAGAGTCTCATTTTGATCAAAGAATTGATAAAATTGAAATTCACTTACAGCAGCAAAATGTTCAGTACAATCAGGACATGGGGTAATTGAGAGTGGAGATGAATGATATTAGTTCCAACATGCTTATGATAAGCAGTTATTTTAACTTCTTCAGTATTGTACCTCCTCCTCCTCCAGATCAAGGTCCTTCAAAGTGATTCATGTACTTGGTTATATTTTTCTTTAGTTGATGTGTTTTGTGATGTAGTAGTTTGTGATGTATTTTGTTTTAGTTATGTGCTTGTTTCATTTGATGTTTTTGTATGTTGAGTTTTATGTGGTATTGATATCATTCCTTAGTTTGTAATATCCATTATAATGATATCAATACAAGTTATCTTGTTTTGGTTTTAATCTATTTTTGAAATGTGTGTTAGCCTATATAAAAATTCCTAAACCTTTTTGATCCTACAAGTGCTATAACTTAAACTGCAACTCAAAATTGAATTCATTAGAAAATCTAATTTTTCTAAATTTACATTTTTCTTATAACATGATAAAACTAAGAATGTCAATTTCATGTATCTTAGTGTCTAAATTGATTCATGTTTTTGATATATATTTGTTATTATCAATGTTATATCTCTTCTTAAATTATATGAATCATTTTTATTTACCTAATGATTTGATTTTATTTGTAATATTTATTTCAATCACTTTCAATGATCAATTATCAAAGGATTATCATATAACTGCTTATATTTCTGTACTTTTTTTTCTTCTCTTTTTGCTGTTGACAAAAAGGGGAAGAAAATATTATTTGTATCGTATTTATGTACTTGTTTGTATCGTATATGTGTGCTTGTTTGTATCGTATATGTGTGCTTGTTTTGTATCAAAAAGGAAAAGATAAAAGATAAAATTATTGTAAAATGCCTCCTTATTTCCATATGTTCATCAATTCAGGAGAAGTTTAGGAGATTCTTAAAATTTGAAATTTATACAAACAATAATTCTTTTGCCATCATCAAAAAGGGGAGATTATTGAAAAAGTTGCTATTTACATGTTTTACATTCTTGCAACTTGTAAAGTTTTGATGATTCCAAATATTATTGTTTTAAAGTTTTGTTTTATCCTAACACTTTTTAGAAGAATTATTTTTGCTCTTGTGTGGACTAACATTTCAGGATAATCGAACTCCAAACTAATGAAGACTTCAAATCAAAATTCAGCATGAGATAATTTGTAAAATTAAAGTTTGTACTTTTCATTGTATTGAGTTTGAGAGGGAGTGATTGTAATTAAGTAACTTAGCACACACACACACTTGGGGAGATCTTTAAAATTCATACAGATCATAGGGGACGATCAAGTCTGTTATCCCCTCGGAAGAGCAATGGAACGAACATGAAGTAAGAAAATTTTTCTAAGTCCTAATCGTTCATAAATTTTCTATTCATCCCAGGACGAAATGCTATCTGAAAAAATTTCGTTCAAACGAAATCCTGTTCGGACAAGGATGAATTAATCTCTCTAAAAATTTCGCCCAGATGAACTTTAATTCATCCCAAGATGAAATGCTCTCTAGAAAATTTTCGTTCAGAAAAAATACTATATTCGGGCCAGGATGAAATGCTCTCTGTAAAAATTTCGTTCACATGAACTTCAATTCGTCCCAGGATGAAATGCTCTCTAAAAAATTTTCATTCAGACGAGTTCCTTTTCGGCCTAGGACGAAACGTTGTCTATAAAAATTTCATCCAGACGAACTTGTATTCGTCCCAGGACGAAAATATTTTATTACTTCCAATTTTGATAACTTCCTGCAGTTTGTCAAACTAACCCATGGTATAACTGTTCGTACCGGATGAACTTAGTTCGTACGGGGTAATAATTGGGTACGAAGTCAGTTCGTACCAATATACATTGGGTTCGTATGCAACTGACTTAAGTAAGTTCGTCCAGGACAATCCACAGTCGTACGGGATGATCCACTATGTACAGACTTGAATATCAATAATTTTTGAATGGTTTTTTGTTTCTTTTCTATATAAAGTCTAATTAGAATTGACTCTTAATCTTTTTGCCTACTGATCTTCATGCCAACTGAAGGGAGACTTAAGGAGTGAGTGTGAGAGAGTGTTTGAAGAAGTATTCTTACTACTGGAGCGTGAAGGTTGCTCTTGGTACTCAAAGTTAAGAGTCTCTACTTGTAGTTTTTGATTACTTCACTCTTTTCTCTCTTCATTCTAGATTTCTTGTGAGAAAATATGTCAAGGAGATCTGGTTCTCTATCTACACTTGGAGAGTGTGAACAGACGAAGGGTTCTCTGCCCACACTTTGATAATGTGAACAGGCGACGGGTCCTCTGCCCATACTTGTGTTGACCTCATTTTTGTATGAGGTCACTAAGACCC
>NW_021319302.1:414620-590004 GCF_001605985.2 Dendrobium catenatum | reverse complement strand
AGAGTAGGCCCTAAGGTCTGGTTCTAGGAAAGGATCCCAAGGTTTAGAATAGATCCTAAGGTCTAGAATAGATCCTAAGGTCTGGCTCTAGGAAAGGATCTTAAGGTCTAGAATTTATCTGAAGTTTGGAAGGGCCTTAGTGACCTCATATAAAAATGAGGTCAACATGTATGAAATTAATAATGTGATTGGAGGAAACAATCTGAATGAATATGTGGCTAGAGTATCCGGTCTCGTTCGAAATGCACGTATCATCTAGCATGTCCTTAGAACTTCTATAATTCCTAAAGCTGGTGATAAAATCAACATTACCACTCTTCTTTCTATGGTGACCTTCTTGATCATGACTAAAGAACCTATAGATGAAGCCCAACTTATCCTTAACAATCTTTATGGGCTATCTGAAATTGGACATGTAGAGCATAAGAGAAAGAAAAACATCGCCTTAGGACATTTAGTTGCCTATATTATGGACAAGAAATACAATTTGGTTCATCCTGATCAAGAGTTTAAAGAACCGCTCTAATACAACGACGGATCATTTAGAGAAATCTTCAAAGAAGAACCAAGTAAAGCACATGTCATTATTGATACAGAGGAAGAACCAGAAGCTACACCTGCACTCGCCAATGAACCAAATTATCAGGATTTGGTTCAAATATTTGATCGTCTAGAGACTCATTTTGATCAACGTTTTGATCAAATTGAGACTCATCTTCAACAACAGGCCGTACAGTATCAGCATGACATGAGTTTTATGAGGGATCAGATGAGTGATATCAGTACTAATGTGCTTATGATGAGTACTTACTTTAACATTTTTGGTACTGCACCTCCTCCTCCACCACTAGATCAGGGTCCTTCTTAGTGATAGTTGCACTTAATTTTATCTATTTTCTATAGTTTGTGTGTTAGTTGTTTTTATAAGTAAGTTTGTTGTATTTTCTTTTCTTTAGATATTTTATTTTTGTATTGATATCCTGAGCTTAGATTGTAATATCTTCATAGTGATATCAATATCTACTCTCGTGTTTTGGCTTTAATGGTATTGAAATGTGTGTTAGCCTTTATGACAATCATTAGATTTTTGATCTTAATAGTGCTATACTTTGAAATGCAAGTCAAAATTAAATTCATTAGAAAATCTAATATTTTTCTAAATTTAAGTTCTACTTATAACTTGAAATAATTAAGATTGTCAATTTCACAACTCTTAATTATACTACATTAATTCTAAATATTATTATTACAACTATGATGTTTTCTTATTTTATATTTCACTTATCAATAAATATTTATGCACTTAGAAAAATTTAAAAATTTTTTATTATTGATTTTGGGAAGATCAAAATTACTCTTGAAAAAATATACAAATGTACAAAAATTAAAAGAAATATGAAATGGTTCGCAAGTACAAAAAGAGGCACAAAAAAAGCCCATAATTAAAAAGATGCATAAAAATATGCCAATAATTTGAAAAAGATGCGCAAAGTGCCACTTGTGGTAATTATTTCTTTCCATTATCTTTTAATCTCTTAGTTCAAATTGATCTACTGTACATTTATATTCTGTATTGAAATTTGAAATATACAAATTTTCTATTCATCCTTTTTGTAATGATTTTCTCTATCTTATAGTCTAAATTGACTCATGTTTTTGATATATTCTTTCTATTATCAATGTTATATCTCTTCTTAAATTCTATGAATTAATATGATTTGCCTAATGTTTTAATTTTATTTGCATAACTTATTTTAATCACTTTCAAGATTGAATTATCAAATGATTTTTATATGTTTGCTTACATTTCAAGTCTTTTTCTTCTTTACTTTTTACTGTTGTCAAAAAGGGAGAGAAATTGTTTGTATCGTGGTTTTGGTTCTGTTTGATTCATATTGTATGTGTATGTGTCGATTTTTGTTTTGTGTTTTGTGTTTTGTGTATATTGTATACGTTGTGTGTTTGTTTTAATTTTATTTGTTGTATATTTCTAAAAATGCCTCCTTATTTACACGTGTTCATCAATTTAGGGGGAGTTTAGGATATTCTTAGAATTTGAAATTATACAAATAATAAATATTTTGCCACATCAAAAAGGGAAAGATTGTTTAGAGAGTTGCTATGTGCATGTTTTATACTCTTGCAACTTGTATAGTTTTGATGATTTCAAATATTATTGTTTTATTTGTAGTTATCTCCTAACACTTTTTGGAAGAGTTATTTTTTCCCATGTGTGTATTAACATTTCAGCAAAATCAAACTCTAGACTACAAAGACTTCAAATCAAATTCAGCATGAGATACTTTGTGTATTTAAAACTTGTATTTTTCTTTGAATTAAGTTTGAGAGGGAGTGATTGTAATTGAGTGAATACACACACACACACACTTTAGAAGATCTTGAGAAATTTGTACTGATCGTACCGAACGAATATAGTTCGTACGGGATGATCAGGTTAGTTATCTCCTCGTAAGAGGAATGGAACAAACAGGAGTTAAAGAAAATTTTTCTAAGTCCTGATCGTCCAGGACGAAGTGTATTCTCCCAGGACGAAATGTTCTCTAGAAAATTTTTGTTCAAAACGAAGTGTATTCGTTTCAGGACGAGTTGCTCTCTGGAGTATTTTCATCCAAAACGAAGTGTATTCATCCCGGGATGATTTGCTCTCTAAAAAAATTTAGTCCAGACGAACCCATATTCGTCTCAGGATGAAGTGAACCGACTCTAAAATTTTAGCGACGTTCTGCAGTTTTTGGGAATCGACTTATGGAATAACCATTCGTACCGGACGAACCTAGTTCATACGGGATGATGTGTGTATAGGAAGTCAATTCGTACCTATATATATTAGATTCATGTCCAGTGCATTTAAGTAAAATCATCCAGGACGATCCACGATCGTATGAGAAGATCCAATATGTATTGACTTGAATATTTGTAGTTTTGGGACGATTTTTTGTCTTTCCGATAAATAGTTCAAACTAAACTGTCAATTAATCTTTTTGCCTACTGATCTTCGTGCCTATTGAAAGAAGAGTCAAGGAGAGAGTATAAGAGAGTGTTCGAAGGAAGATTCTTACTATTGGAGCGTGAAGGCTTCACTTGGTGTTTAAAGGTAAGAATCTTTACTTTTGATTTGTGTTTATTTCACTCTTTTGTTTCTTCCTTCTAGATTTCTTGTGAAGAATATCTGTCAAGGAGATTCGGTTCTCTATCGACACTTGGAGAGTGTGAACAGACGAAGGGTTCTCTGCCCACACTAGGAGAGTGTGAAAGGACGAAGGGTTCTCTTCCCACACTAGGAGAGTGTGAAAGGACGAAGGATTCTTTGCCTACACTAGGAGAGTGTGAAATGATGAAAGGTTCTCTGCTCACACTAGGAGAGTGTGAAAGGATGAAGGGTTCTCTGCCCACACTAAAAGAGTGTGAACAGCCGAAGGGTTCTCTGCCCACACTAGGAGAGTGTAAAAGGACGAAGGGTTCTCTGCCCACACTGGGAGAGTGTAAAAGGATGATGGTTCTCAGCCAACACTGGGGATAGTGTAAAAGGATAACGGTTCTCTGCCAATACTTGGGATAGTGCAAAAGAACGATGGTTCTCTACTGCACCAGGTAGTGGTGGAAAGAGTTTGTAAAGGCTTCTCCGCCTTACTGTGGGTGCAAAAGGAGAGTAACTATTGGTATTAGTGCAATACTCAGAGGGTGCCTACGGGGAGTGGATGTAGGTCTGGTTTTGACCGAACCACTATAAACCTTGTGTTTTTATTTTTCCGTTGCTTTTTTATTTTTGTGTTTTTACTTTTAAAACTGTGGTTGAAAAATCTATTTATACAAAACTCATTAAAGTTTATTTTTTAGTTTAAAAAATTAAAAAGAGGGATTAATTTTTAATTACCAATTCACCCCCCTCTTGGTTAGCCGTGGGACATAAGCTTAGGTTTAACAACCTAATTCATAGTGAACGAGTTTCAACAGTAACAACACTTCATTTTTTAAATGATCTTCCAAGTAGGAAGGTGCTTAATCTCTTATACCAAGCCCTAGGTGCCTGTTTCAATCCATATAATGCCTTTTTCAATTTGAAAACATGATTTGGGTATTTAAAATTTTCAAAACTTGAAGATTGTTCTATAAAAACATCCTCTTGAATTACCCCATTTAAAAAGGCATTTTTTACATCCATTTAATACAATTTAAATCCTCTAAAATAGGCAAAGGCTAACAAAACCCTAATTGCTTTAAGTCTAGCTACAGGGGCAAAAGTCTCCTCTAAATCAATATCTTCAATTTGATTATACCCCTTAGCAACTAATCTAGCCTTATTTTTAATAACTACTCCTAAGTCATTCATTTTATTTTTGAATACCCACTTAGTTCCAACTATACTTTGATCATTTGGCCTTGAAGTTAATTCCCAAACTTTATTTCTTACAAATTGATTTAACTCTTCTTGCATAGCCAAATTCCAAAACTCATCCAAAAGTGCTTGATCAATATTTATGGATTCTATTATTGAAATGAAGGCTAAATGATTGACTTCTTTATTTAATCCATGTCTAATCCTTACACCCTCACTATGTTCACCAATTATTAATTCCCTTGGGTGGTTTTTAGAAAATCTCAAATCTCTAGGCAAAGGATTTTCTATCTACAAATTTTCTTCCAAATTTTTTTTCAAATTTATTTTATCAATCTTTTGGGAGTTAATCTCAATCTCATCTTCTATATGTGTGGTCTCCTCAATTATTAAAGTTCTTTTGTTGAATACACTATAAGATTTTCCAACACTTGAGTATCTTACCAAAATTCCTTCATCTGATTTTGTATCAAATTTTCCTAAGGAAGATTTTCCATTGTTATGAACAAACACCTTACAACCAAAAATATGCAAATGTGACAAATTAGGTGTTATTTATTTTAGCAACTCATATGGTATTTTATTTAATTTAGATCTCACATTCACCCTATTTAGAATATAACATACAGTGCTAACCGCCTCAGCACAAAAATATTTAGGAAGTGAGTATTCTGCCAACATGGCTCGAGCAGCTTCTATTAATGTTATGTTCTTTCTTTTGACTATCTCATTCTGCTGAGGGGTTCTAGGTGCAGAAAAGTTATGATCAATTCCTTTCTCCTTACAAAATCCTCAAATTTTTCATTATCAAATTCTCCTCCATGATTACTTTGTATAGTTTCACATCCTAGCTTTCATTGAATCCAAGTCAAAAAGTTTTTAAATTTCTCAAATGATTCACAATTATGAAATAAAAATCTAACCCATGTGAATCTAGAGTAATCATCCACAATCATAAATCCGTATACCTTCCATCCTAAACTTATAGTTCCAACTGGTCTAAAAAGATCCATATGCAAAATCTCCAATGGTTTACTAGTTCTAAGATCCTTATTGGACTGAAAAGAGGACTTCACCTATTTTCATAATTAATATGCATCATAAAGGTGGTCGTTAGTAAAGTCTAGTTTTGGTATACCTCTCACTAGGTTCTTTTGGATAATCCTCCTAAGGTTTTTCATGCTAGAGTGACAATTTCACGAGATCTTGTGTGAGAGTGACCCTACAAGATTATCAAATGTTAGACCTGGGAACCCAAACAAGTTTGGGTTCTCCTTTTGGAAATTTATAAAGAGATGCATGTATGATATGTCTAGGTTTATGCATCTTAGGTTTTCATATCAAATAAGTTTTCTTCTTCAAAGTACAGGTGTGAGTTATATGTCCAATTAATCCATAATTGTTAAATTTTACTTTTGCAAAAGGATTACTAAGTCTTCTACAATTCATTTGTCTATTTAGGGATTGCATAAATTTAGGATACAAAATAGGATTAGTGAAATCTTCAAGTTTTGGGGGTATCATATTATCTTCGAGAGCTTTTATCATTAATTTGTAAAATGAATTCAAATCTCTCAAAATTTAATTTGATAATAGATTTTATAAATTTTGCTCTTAGATTCATCTTTAAAATATTTAAATTCTTTTTCAAGTTCTGCATAGGATGATTTCAAACTTTCATGATTTTTATTCAAGTCATCAAACTCATCAAGTAATTTCATGTGGTTGTCATCAATTAAAGCATGATCTTGTCTCAGACTAGTATGCATTTTCTTCATTTTCCTATATGCATCATGCATGTGTTCAGAAACTTCAAAAAGTTCAACATTAATTAAGTCACATACCTCTTCTTGATCCGACTGATCAACATTATCGACCATTAAGCACAGATTAGTGACTTCCTTTTCCTTTGCAGTCTCTGATGAGTTCGAAGCTGAGTCCACCCATAAAACTCTTTAGAATTTCTTCTTGCCCTTCTTCATAATTGGTTTCTCCTCTATTTTCTTCTTGCTAAGAGTGGTTTTAAGTTTTGGGTAGTCTGTCTTAATATGTCCAAGTTTCCTGCACTCATAGCAAATAACATCATTTGAAATCTTAACATTCCTATTAAATTTACCTCGATTCCATTGCTGGCGTCTCTTCTGCTTCCTCTTCAAAAAGCTTCTGAATTATCTAGTCATTAATGCGATGTCATCTTCATCCTCATGTTGTTAGTGTTCACTCTCAAATTCTTCCACTTTTAGTGCTATATTCTTTTCCCTTCGTGGTTCACCTGCATTAATATTTTTTTGACTAACTCATTGCTCGTAAGCAATTAGCGAACCAAGAAGATTCTCAATAGAGTAAATGTTTAGATCTTTAGACTCTGTAATTACAGTAATTTTAACATCATAAGTAGTAGGCAAACAATGAAGAATCTTATTAACCATTTCATCATTCGTTAGTTCCCTACCCAATGCATGTAAAGAGGTGACTATTTATGTGAATATTGTGTACATATCAGAAATGGATTCATTTGGTTTCATGCGAAATAGTTCATAATCATGTAACAAGATATTAAGTCTAGATTGTTTAACCTCATTAGTCCCCTCATAAGTTATACAAAGTCTATCACATATATTCTTTCCACTCTTGCAAGTAGAATCCCATATGTAATCTTCTGATTTAAGTGCACAGAAGAAACTATTTAAGCATTTAGCGTTTAATTGTGCTAAGTCACGTTCTTCTACTGTACAGTCCATAAAAGGTATTTCAACTCTAACTCAGTCAAATAGTCTAGTTGATTTTGCAAACCCTTCCTAAATTAAGATCTACATACGGTAATCAAGTGACTGTAAACATGTAAACATGCGTGTTTTCCAAAAATCAAAAGGAATATTATCAAATAATTGAGGTCTAGTTATAGAGTAACCCTGAGGTGTATTTTAGTTTCCAAATGTAGCCATCTATGTTAATCAAAAAGTAGTCTAAACTTATAATTTTGAAATAAAGCTCTTATACCACTTATTCTTGTTGAAACTTGTTCAATATGAATTAGGTTGTTTAACCTAAGTTTATGTCCCAGCGGCTAATCAAGAGGGGGGGGGGGGTGAATTAGTAATAAAAAAATAATCCCTCTTTTGAAAATTTAAAATTGAGAATTAACTTTAGTGAATTTTATAAAAAGAGATTTTCCAACCACAAGTTAAAACAGTAAAAATTAAAAGGTAGAAGAAAATAAAAAGACACAAGATTTATAGTGGTTCGGTCAAACACGACCTATATCCACTCTCCGGAGGCACCCTTCGAGTATTGTACTAATGCCACTAGTGACTCTCCTTTTGCACCTACAACAAGGCGGAGAAGCCTTTACAAAACTATCTTCCACCGTTACTCGATGCGGTAGAGAACCGTCGTTCTTTTACACTCTTCACAGTGTTGGCAGAGAAGCATCCATCTTTTCACACTCTCCCGGTGTAGGTAGAGAACTGTCCATCCTTTCACACTCTCTCGGCATAGGTGGAGAACCCTTCGTCCTTTCATACTCTCCAAGTGTTGGCAGAGAATCTTTCGTCCTTTCACACTCTCCAAGTGTGGGCAGAGGACCCGTTGCCTGTTCACACTCTCCAAGTGTGGGCAGAGAACCCTTCTGCTGTTCACACTCTCCAAGTGTCGGCAGAGAATTGAATCTCCTTGACAGATATTCTCACAAGAAATCTAGAAGGAAGAGAGAAAAGAGTGAAGTAACAAAAAACCACACGTACAGACTCTTACCTTTGAGTACTAAGTGAAACCTTCATGCTCCAGTAGTAAGAATCCTCCTTCAAACACTCTCTCACACTCACTCCTTGAGTCTTCCTTCAGTTGGCATGAAGATCAGTAGGTAAAAAGATTAAGAGGCAATTTTGATTGGACTTTATATAGGAAAGACACAAAAAATCGTCCAAAAATTGCTGATATTCAATTCTGTACATAGTGGATCGTCCCGTACAATCGTTGATCATCCTGGATGAACTTACTTAAGTCAGTTGCATATGAACCCAATGTATATTGGTACGAATTGACTTCGTACCCAATTATTGTCCCGTACGAACTAAGTTCGTCCGGTACGAACAGTTATACCATGGGTCAGTTTGACAAACTGCAAGAAGTTATCAAAATTGGAAGTAATAAAACATTTTTGTCCTGGAATGAATACGAGTTCGTCTGGACAAAATTTTTATAGAGAGCATTTCATCCTGGGCCAAATAGTAACTCGTCTGAATGAAAATTTTCTAGAGATCATTTCGTCCTGAGATGAATTGAAGTTTGTCTGGATAAAATTTTTATAGAGAACTTTTCATCTTGGCCCGAATATAGGATTTCATCTGAACAAAAATTT
The DNA here is from genome assembly GCF_001605985.2 of Dendrobium catenatum. Taxonomy (NCBI): domain Eukaryota; kingdom Viridiplantae; phylum Streptophyta; class Magnoliopsida; order Asparagales; family Orchidaceae; genus Dendrobium; species Dendrobium catenatum. The sequence goes on along the minus strand of NW_021319302.1, from coordinate 581,287 downwards.
TCTAGAGCGCATTTCGTGGTGGGACGAATAGAAAATTCATCTGGATGATCAGGAGTTAGAAAAATTTTCTTACTTCCTGTTCGTTCCATTGCTCTTCTAAGGGGATAACTGACTTGATCGTCTCGTACGAACACTGGTTGGTCCCGTATGATCAGTATGAATTTTAAAGATCTCCACAAGTGCGTGTGTGCTAAGTTACTTAATTACCACCACTCCCTCTTAAACTCAATACAATGAAAAGTATAAGCTTTAATTTAACAAATTATCTAATGCTGAATTTTGATTTGAAGTCTTCATTAGTCTGGAGTTCGATTATCCTGAAATGTTAGTCCACACAATAGTAAAAACATTTCTTCTAAAATGTGTTAGGAGAAAACAAAACTTTAAAATAATAATATTTGGAATCATTAAAACTTTACAAGTTGCAAGAATGTAAAACATGCAAATAGCAAATTTCTCAACAAAAGATTATTTGCATCATACTGGATGGGTCTAGTTTTTGAACTGATCATACTGTATAAATTCTAATTGTATTGTACGAATAGAAACAACCGACTTAAATTTTTAGGGATTCTTGAAACCTAATACTTAAGCAATATTTAAAGAATTTTTTAGAAATAGAGAGAGGATTACATGACTACTAAAGAAACTCTAAGAGAGATTCAGGGTTTGAGAGGATGGAGACAATGAAGTTGAGTGTGAGTGAGAAGTAACGTGTGGGGATCACACGGTTGCTCTGAGCTGGTTAAACACCTTTACTCCTCCTGTGGCCTTGTGAATCCTTGAAGTATTCTCTTGGGAAGAGAGGTTTCAAAGTTAAGTCCTTGAGGTTCTCTGCCTTCTCTAATAGGGAGAAAATGGAGTTGGGTTCTCTGCCTTCTCTAGGGGGGAGAAAAAGATTGGAGGTTTATTATCATTACTAGGAGGGTGACATAGTTTTCGATACTCCACCGCATCAAAGTTTGGTTGAAGGGATTTTGTAAGGACTTCTTCTCCTTACTATAGGGGAAAAATAAGGGTCACTTGCTTTTAGTACAATACCTAGAGCTGAGGACTCCAGCGAGTGGACATAGGCCAAGGGTTATCGAACCATTATAAAATTTTTGGTGTATTTTTTCCTTTTTGCACTTTTACTTTTTTCTGCATTTTATTTCTGGGTTAACTACTTAGAAAAAAAATGAGATTATTACTTAATTTTGAAAATCATAATATCATCATAGTTAATTTAATATATTTGATAAAATCTTTCACATCTATAATCAACTAGAATTTGGTATTGTCAACTACTATAATTTTTATTTCAAAAAATTTGTCATTGTTATTTTGAAGTAAGCATTATTTTTTAAAATTATCAATTCAGCTACCTCTTTGTGTGCCTTGGGCTAATTCTTTGAGGTCTCATAACCTCAAACGTTTAAGTGTAATCAGAGTGTGTCTTGAAATTTAGATTTTAAATTCTAAAAGAAAAGATCAACGATGCATTTTGGTAATCAAAATACTGTAGAGGGTTATTCAATATCCTATTTTCTACTATTTGATAAAATACCATTTGATTTCTAAAAAAATTACATTTCTACCATTTTGCAAGCTATTGATTATCGTATGTGATTTTAAATACAAGAAGGTTACTCTGCACCATTTTATTTGATTAATGGCATTAAAATTGAATTACCATTTAATGAATAGAGTGGTGAGGATCGAGACTTAGCTTAGTTAAATGCTAAATATTTGAACTTTTTTTTTTCATACTTTAAAATCTGAAGAATATTTGCATGTATCAACCTGTACTATAGGGAAGGAGATATGGGACAAAACTATGCGTAACATATATGAGAACTAGTGAAGTAAGATAATCTAGGTTAAACATCCTACTTCATGACTATGAATTATTTTGCATAAAATATAATGAGTCAATTTCAGAAATATTCATTAATTTTATATAGATAGTGATATCCCTAAATGCATTGGATAGAGAACTTTCTAATTCATAAAAAGTTCATAAAATCCTACTGCCTATGTAGTGCATATGATGCTAAAATTACTGCAATTACTAAATCTAAGGTTTTGATTATTTGTTCAATTGACAAATTTCTTCGGTCACTTATTGCCTATGATCATAGAGTGACTTAAAGGTAAAGTGATGCAGTGAAAAGAAGAAGGAGAAAACTGTAGCACTTAAAGTAATTAAGTTGGCAAGTGACAGCTCTGTAAATGAAGGAGAGGATGACATTGCATTGATGACACGATAATTTAAAAGCTTCCTTTAGAGAGAATAAAGGCGTCATTAGTAGTAAAATAAATGTAAAATAAATAAAAATTCTAAAGTGTCATCTGATGTTATTTGTTTTGAACGCAGTAAGTCGAGACACTTGAGAATGGACTACCCCAACCTAAAAGCTTACCTAAATAAGGAGAAGGGAGAAGAAAAGCCAAAGTTCAAGAGGGGAAAAGAAAAGAAAGAATGTTTTTTAGGCTGACTCTACCTCAGAATCATTAGAATTAGAAGTAGAGGAGGAGGTAATAAACTTGTGTCTTATGGCTAATAATAATCTTAATCAATCAGATCAAGATGAGGTATGCTAACTTTCCTATAATGAATTATTTATTATTTTAGAGAAAATTCATGATTCATAGACGAGGTTAAAAAATATGTATGCTAGTCTCCATAATGATTTTAAAAAATTACAAAAAAAGCATGATAATTTGGTAAGCCAACATTCTATTTTAAATAGCAATCATATGACTTTACTAGATGAATTTGATGCACTAAATAAGAAGCATGCTGACCTATCTAATGCTTATGACTCCTTGAAAACATCACATATTGAATTAGAGAAATCATACAAAGGATTATAAGAATATGTAGATGAAATAGATGGTATAGAGCATATATTAAAAATAGAAATATCCATTCTTGAGAGTATGAACAAATTTTTACATGCAAAACTAAACTCACTTGAGAATAATAAACCATTGCATACCTTAGCATAATTCTATAACCCCTCACCACATCATGCATCATTTAAACCTAGAGAAAATACCATACCCACTACTATGTCAAGCTAGGTCACAGAGCCTGCACTTGTACTATCCACCATAAGACAGCTATTATAAAGGCCAAAAGTACACGCATCACACCATACTAAGCATATATATTATTCTTCAACCCATAATGTGTAAGCCAAACTCACTTGGTTTCTCAAATCTAATGTTTGAATGACTTTATAGGGGTGCTCTCACAAAAGACCTTACGAGAGCATATGGTACCTATATAGTGGATGCTCGAGGCACATGATTGGTGATTTGAAGTAGTTCATCACATTAGAGGCCATGTCAGGAGGTAAGGTCACACTAGGAGACAACACCACTAGAGAATCAAATAATCAGAAATAAGTCAAAGTTAAAAAGTTAATATTTTGGTCAATCATAGTTCAAAAATAGCTAAAACTTAAAAAATTTATAACTTAATATAGAAAAATCCAATTCTAGCAAACCTATTATCTAATTACTCATATTAGGGTCTAGTCTACAGGAAAAATATTAAAATTTTAGATTTCTATTTAAATCAAAAAATTAAAATTTTACCCATAAATTAAAGATTTAAATAATCCAAAAAATTCCTAAATTCAATAATTGTCTTAAATTCCAAAAAAACTTTAATTTAATCATTTAAACTATTAATTAATTAATTCAATTAAATATATTCAACCTTTTAAGTTTCTACAAATGAAATCAATTAATTTGTACTCGGGTACTACTGGGTAACCCAACTAATAAGGCTACTAGCTTAGCCTCAAAAAATGTGGAATAAATTTCATGACCCTAGTGTAGATAAAGGTGGTAAACATTTAACATTTCAAATATATCCTAAAATCAACTTTTAAACCACTAATACTTAAACTAAAACTTATCCCTTTGATCTTCAATCAATCAAAATATTAGAAAACATTAATAAATTCCTCACCATAGGACATATCAAAGCCATACAACCTTCTCCACATACTTTGGATGGTTTACTAGGACAACCAATCCTAATTCTTTGCTAGAATGATGTTTACTTTCTTGTTATTTATGTGCCAAATTTTTTGAGGTTTTTATTGCATGTTGATTATAATGATTTTATTGATGTAATCGTTTACTTACTATGTAATTTATGAATTGATATAATGGGCGTTAAATTACCCTTAGGTTAAAAAAATCTGGATGCTCACAGAGTTTTTTTACAAGTGGTCATGCTCATATAGGACTAAATGAAGGAAAAAGTTTAAAGCTTTTAAACTAGCAAGTCTTTTGCAGGTGCTGAAAAAAATGATAAGTCCCCCTCAAAATTCAAACAACATGATCAAGCCTGACTATGATTTAAGTATATATATATATATGTAACCTCTTAGGACATTTTGATTATAATTATTTGGGATAACCATGAAGAAATTCTCTTCATTTTTTATGTAATGTAATTTAATTGAGTTGAGTTGTGAAAGTTGACTTTGAAAAGTGATATCATGCATCCAACTTGGAATCCAAAGAGGAGGGAACATTGCTTATGGGAGAGTTCTCTTTCATTTGGATATCCAAGCTAGGATGACTTTAATATCCAAAAAAAAAAAGAATACCCTTTCAGGGAGGAGTTTCTTTTTTATTTGGATATCCATACCCGACAAATGCAAGAAGCCCAGAAAGGAAAGGAGAGGAAGAAGTGAAGATAAAGGATATATCATTCAAAGTCACTTGTATTATTTTAGGATTAGAATTCAAGTTATTGTCAGTGGTAACTGACCACCTTTAATTTCTATAGATAATGGGTTATAAATTGTGGCACTTGCCACATAGACATTTATTTAATTGCTTAATTTAATTATTTGTTTAAAATATTTGCATAGCAGAAATACCTTCTTTTTTAATTTTTTTTATTGCATATCGTATATGATTTAGCTTGGATACGCGAAGGCTTATAAGAGTATAAATAAATTTTTTCTACTCTAATTAAAATAAAATTCAATCCCACATATAAATCTAACGTTTTAAGAAATAAGCTTAGGATTGTTTAGAGTTTTTATGTATACATCTTGATTTCCTCTCTTGCTTATTAGGCACCTCTCCGCATGTGGATTCTAGCAGACAACCTGGCCTATTAGGGTGCAGTTCTATCAAATGGATGTTATGCAATCTCTAGGATAAAATATATTTTTAAGCATTTTAAAAGTGTTTCATTCTGATTATGTATTTGAGTTAACTAGCATACATTATATTAGAAACAAATTAAATTAGTCCAAAATTTTAATTGCATTCTTAAACATCAATCACTCTACAGGTGTTAAGGGGCCAATTAGAATATGCTCTAGATGTTGGCCCTAACTCCTCAAAATTTAACTAACAACATCCCTACCAATCTCTCATAAAGAGACCAGACATATATGTTTAAATCACTTATGTGGTTACTTGTCTCCCCAATCTAGGCCGGAGTAAGTCCATATTTACACTACATTAGCTAGGTTTGGGATACTATCATTTAGTGCCCAATTTAGTTTAGGACTTGGGGTAGATTCAAAATTATAACACCTCACCTTTTGAGAAAATAATCTCAATATTCTAATAAATTAACAACTCAAATAAAATTTCTTTTCAAATCAAAACTTAAAGCCCAACACATAGGGTAGATAAGGGACTTCTGAACTATTTCAGAATCCCAAATGCCTCCTACTTCTCTTCCCTTAACCTCCAAATATAATTTTTCAAATTTAATCCAAATTCTAATTGAAATTTAAATATCACTACTTTGATAGCGATTCTTGGAAATCTTAAAAATAAAATTATATCGTTATTTTAATTAAGAGTATTTGTAGGAAACTCAATGTTTTCTATTATGTAATTAACTACGAGGGCTTATGCTTGTGGGAGATTTATAGAACCCAGATCTATTTTAAAAAAAAAAGTTAATCTTCTTTGGAAAAATCAAAGTCAACAACGATCATTATAGTAATATTCAAATAATTGATAAGGGATGATACTTTATTCTCTTGGGAAGGTATATCATTATATATCGTGACTTTGAATATGAGATTAATGATAGCATATCTAGATCATCGTAGTCAAATATTTGATTGAATATCATTTTAACCCTTCGCGGTCATATGTAGTTCTTTCCTAAAATTGGCTACAATATCTCATATAATTTGTAATTATAAATATGAACCCGTCATGAGATATTATCTCTATCTCTCGAGGTGGTATATCATTTCTAAAGATGTTCAACTTTAGAATTAAAATTCAAAGGTTAATTTCAAGTTTCCCAAAGAACTTTAATTTTAATTACTTTGTAATCTTTCCAAAGAAAAGTAAACTCTTTTTCAAACTCAACAAACATATTTATACTTATCAAATCCTCCTCAGCTTAAACTCTTGCTTGTTTTCAAGCAAATAAAAGCTTGTAATTCTGATCAAATGATTAATCAATAGAAAAAGTGACAATCTAAAATTACTATAATGTAGGATAATACATCACTCTTCTTATTCTTTATAATTTTTCTATAAGATTGTATTTAAAATCATTAAGCTTTTATTGATACTAATTTTTGAATGTACTCATCTTCTTCTTTTGAAAATTTTTATTTCTTTTTCTTTTTAAGAACTATTTGTAATTATTTTTCTATTTTGCAATACATAATTAATGATTTTGTGTATCAATTTATACTTTTAGGTTTCTCATACAGTCTTAATAATTTTAATGTACTAATCGGCTTGAAGAGATTACTAATTCTATCTTCAGGTAAGCTATGAATTAAATTTTTATTCTACTCATATCTAATTTTTAATACTAATTATTCATCTTATAATTTTTAAAAGTTAAATTCATAAAGGTATAACTTATAAAATAAAATTAGGATAATAACCCAAATGATTGAATGAGTTAAGTATTAAAATTTTCAACCTATAAAGCGTAAACAGAGTTTACTAAAACTAGGATCTAGTGTTTTATTATTATCCTAATTTTTCGTAATTTTTAGCTATCATTTTTATAAGGGTTAGTTAAATAATCAAAATTTAGAAGTATCGAGAGGAAAATAATAATTTAAGCATAAAGAAAATTTTCTAATGTGTAAATAAACATAGAAATAAATACTATTAACACATGCTTTTATGTGAGTCTTAAGAAGCGCATGAAATATGTATTAAAAATAAAACATGACATATCATTAATAACATATCTAAGACTAATATCACACATACATGGGTTGCCTCCCAAAAGTATTAAGTTTAAAGTCTTCAAATAGACTATAAATAAAAAAATGCAAAATAAATATAAATCTAACAAGATAAACATTAATCTCTCTCTCTCTCTCTCTCTCTCTCTCTCTCTCTCTCTCTCTCTCTCAAGCTACCCTTCAGAATTGGGGTCTTCTTCATCTTCTTCCTTCTCTTCATGTCTTTATCCAAACTACCACAGAAAGGTTAAGTACTTAGATGCAAAAGAAAACTCATACTGATTGGGCCTTTCTATGATAGGACTACTTCTAAACATACCAATTGAAGACTCATTAAAATAAAATGTACATCTGTAATATCTCTCCTATTGGTCCATGTTATGTGTCATTCATATCTTCATTTCAAACTACCAATCTTTAGTTTCCTTACAAATTTGGGGCACTCTATCCGTCTTCTCACTCAAATCTGCCACTAGATCACTTAAAGATTTAGGAGTACTAACACTCCTGCTATTGCTCCCTAACCCTTGCTCCAGATGACCTAGGCTTACTAGAATCCATCTCTTATCTATTAGATTATTTAAAGCTCATAAATTTACCCCTAGTAAGAGTAGTTATGGGGAATAGTATTTCTTCATTTTGATCTCCCATCACTCTTACTGCTACATAAAGAGCATAAACTATAGAAGGATATATGGCCTACACCCACTGAAGTAGATCCCCTCATGATCACCTTTTTAATGTTAATAGTGTACCCCTTTTGAATGACAAAATTTAGGAGGGCTCTATCCTTGGTTACTTCACTGATATTTCTACTAAGGAGAATGCGGGCAAAGATGAAATAATGCTAGGCCTTAGAGGTTTGAGTCATATAGGAGACAGGGAAATAAATTATTCTTTATTCTCTAGTCTTTCACCTAGCTCCACTATTTGATATACAAAGTATGTCCAAAATTTCAAGAGAAATAAAATGTGTATGGCTAAAAGGGAAATACTCATCAAATTTTATATCTTATACTTTAATAATTCTATCAATAGTAGAATAATCAAAATGTACCCATTTCCCTCTAATAAAACATTTGAAATCAGCTGCCTCCTTCCCATTAGCAAAGAACTTACGCACATCAATAAAAATAGCTGAAAATGGCTCTTCATAAAATGAGCCCAACCACTAAAAAAAAAGTTTGAAGGATTGGTTGTGTTAGATTAAGGAAACTATTCTTAAGGATTAAAGGGTTAATAATTTAGGGTTTAGGGTTTAAGGTAATGTAATGTAAATAACAATTTAGTTGCATGCTTCTTCCTTGATCAAGAGGTTTTTGTGGCCATTGCTAAAGAGAGAAGTTTAAGACTAGAGAGGAGAATTAGAGGGAATGCAAGATGAAATGAAATAAAAATGAGATGCCAATTTATAAATGTTAAAGAATTGTGGCACTGCAAGGTATGGCACCACAGTACTTAATACATACACTAAATGACAAAGTAGTTAGATTCAAACGATACGACGAGTCAGGCCATATAGAGCAGTGGTGTTGGTTCTGGGAAATTGAAACTACTTTTGAAATTAGGCCACTAATAAAGTGTTGCCACGTATTAGCACAACAGTGGTTGTGTCAGTTTATCTCTACGGTGATATCAATGCTACAATGATGAAATTAATGTGGTGCCACGGTGTTAGCTTCAGCACTGCGGCACTTACAAAAACTAATAATGTGAATTTCAATTCATATGATTCTTTAAATTTTTGACTTAACAACTTTTAATAACTAATTTTTAGTGGCATTTCGATGCTAAGAAGATAAATGTTGTGGCACTAGTTTATATAATTTGTAAAAGCTATTAAATCTCAATTCGCTATTAAATCTCAATTCATGGAACCATACTAAAATTATGGCAAGCGTTGTAACGCTGTGATACTAGGTGTTGTGGCGCTGAAATGAAGTAATGCAAATGATGATTTAGGACTCCATCAATCCCTTAATAATACTTAAGTTATTTTTATATAAAATATTATAAAAACCCCACTTAATATACATAGTACATGCCACAACAAGTAGTATAGTGATATAGTAGAGCATCGATCCCACAAGGAAGAATGTTTACTTGCAAATACTAGTACTGTCTACTTCAACTATTATAATTATTCCACTCAATAAAAATAAGATTAGGAGGAGATTTAATCATGTTAGTAAAATTAATAAAAAAATAATAAATACACTTATATGAATAAAATATTTTGTATTGATGAAATATAAAATAATATATTTTCTTTTTTATTCTCTTAATAATGTGATGTTATTCAGAGCATAAGTATTATCGACCGCTAAGTCAGGTGTGAAGAGACAAAGGCTAAGTTTAACACATTCAACTCTCAATACCACTATAAACTCTCATAGTATGTCACCCTATGAAAATCTTAGAATAATAAGTAAAGTATGTACTATTAATCACCCCCTCTAGGCAATCTAACTCTATAAATTTGATATATGACAAGAAATAAGCCTATGCTTACATCATACCAATCCAACATACATTGTTGTGCCTACTTTCCTAATCTTAGGCTCTACATTACACCTAATATTAACTACACATATGGTCATTATGTGCATTAAATAAACACCAGGTATATTGAAAAAACATTTTCTTAATTTATAGATTAAGAGAAACATTTGTATTTTATATTTAATTTACACCATCAATGAAAACTTAAAAGTTAGCCATCCATGAATAATAATTGGAGCAAACCCATTTTCATTAAAAACATAGATGAATAAATGTATAAAAGAAAAGATAAGACTATATAGTTCAACGTTCTCCTCTATACTCCTTAAGTTTATAGAAATGCTTTCACAAATATGTGGGTCTCCGAAAGGATTCTGTCCATGGGGAACAGAATGTAATGGGTACGACTGCACTATCTCGTAGGACAAAATAATTGTAGGCTTTTACAGTCAACATAAGCAGGCCAATAGGAGGGAAAATGAGATTATATATACGATTAATCATGGAGGATAGAGGCTTTCACCTATACACCTCGATGGGTAATAATATATATAACCTAATAAAAGTCACGAGATTTCCCCCATCCGTTACATCAGCTCGAATAATGTTTATTTGATGTGGGAGCAGTTTCCCACGGGTGTAAGCCCCCGTAGTTAATTATATTTTAGACCTCGACCTAAGAAAATTCTTGATTAAGAATGCTATATTATTCTCTCAAATGGGTTTATTGCATAGGGGGAATTTCTAGGCTTTCCTAATCAAATGGAAAGATAGGGTCAACTTGGTTTAATCAACATATGTAACTCAATATCATCACTCAGTTGGTTTGAAGAAGAGAAAACTAGAGAAAAAGAAAACACAATTGCATTCAAGCATATGAGAGAGAAAGATGGAGGAGATGTCATCCATGTGACATAGATGGGTAGAATTTATAACCTCTTAAGAATATAGAGCTTACCCACCATTGAGGCGTACAACATTACCCCAGTACTGCTAGCCTTAGACCCTAAATTTATAAGAGATGTAATATCGTACACACGACACTAACAACCATGACCTAACTAATGAAACCTTGATTTATACCTTGTATAAAAAGGAAGCTAGCTAAAACCACCTAGTTGTATAAAATCTATGATTGTTGGACCATATGAAAGATAGGTGGGTGGATAATTTTTTGCAATTTGAGGCCGACATCTAGAGAAGTTCCTAAGTGGTCTTGTACTTATGAATGGTATTATGCTCCTAAGACTAATGCAATTAAATTTTAATTTTAATTAATTGCTAATACAATGCATGTTAATTAAAGTATCCAAATCAGAAGGTGCATTAAAATTTTAAAAGGCTTATAAAAATAATTTTTTTAGAAAGACTAAGCTTCCCCAGGTTTGGTACTTTATCCTCATAGGTCAGATTATCAGGACTCTACCCGCAGGCGGGGAAGTGTCTGAACAAGGAAGAGAGGATGCATTGATATGCATGCGACTCTGAATGATTTCATCTATTCCTTAAATTGTTATGTTTCTATATTATTTAATTCTTAAAATTTATTATTAATTATGAGAAGAAAATTTTTTTTCCTAAGAGCCTAATGAGTCAGGCACATGCACATGCAAGAAATAAATTTATAAAAAGCATGTCATTTCTACTATGCAATCAAAGTAAGTACAACATAACAAGTCATAGAAAAGAGTAACCAAAGTCTATGGCAAGTGTCATATAATATACAAACCAGCTTGTAGAAAAGTAGTGGTGGTCGGGCTCCACCGACAACAATCTAGATTCTACTCCTAGGAAACAATACAAATCTTAAAATAAGGTATTTTTATCTTAATTTTCATCCTCATTTTACTTAATTTTTCTATGTACCAGCTTCCTTCCTTCAGGTTCTTTGTAGTGTGTCATCCAAAAGGATGCCCAAACGAAAAGAAATTCTCTATATGAGACTTTCTTTTCTCTTTAGATCTCTTTATATTTAAAAATATATTATTTTATAGATTTTCACAACTCTTAACATTACCTATGGGTATTCTATCGCTCACAACATAGTATAGAAAAGAACCAATAATCATCACAGAAAATATCACAGAATGATAGAACAAACAACAAAATAAATAGTACACATTTCACATGCAAGGCGTCACATCATAGAGATAAAAAGAAAAGAAAATATCGGTCTAACCTAGAACTAAAAGTCTTGTCCTAATAAATAAGTTTAGGTGTGTGTAGTAGACTGTGTGATTTTAGATATGTCTTATGTAGAATGATTTAGTTAAAGTTGTTTGTGTTTTGATTTGTTAAAGTTAAGGGGGATTTAGTTTAAATTTAAGTATTAATATTTTAAGATTGATTTTAAGAGTTTCATTTTAGTGTTTAGTTGATTACACCTTTGTTGCTCACCGAGTTGTGAGGTTTATTTCACCCTCATTAGGGTTAATTAATAGCCTCGTAGGCCTGGGTTACCAGTGGTAACCAATTTTGTTAAGTTAATTTAGTTGATTATAAATTAAAAAAAGGTGGCTTAAGTGATTTATTAATTAAGAGGTTTATTGATTAATTTTAAAAGATAAACTTAATGTTTGATTATTCTTAGGAGTCTTTTATTTTAATAAGTTTTAGTTTAGGTTTACTCTCCTAATTTAATCTACATTTTTTAAGTTTTAGGTGGTAAGAGGTTGATTAATAGATTGGTTAAACTTGGTTTAAGTTTTATATTTTAGTGGTTATACATGTTAAATATGGTTTGATTTAAAGTTAGGTATTTTAATGTATTTTAAGTCAGATTAAGATTGATTTATTGGTTGATTATTAGTAAGTTATATAGCACAATAAACCTAGGAAAATCTGTCACTAAATTTTCTATATTTAATGTCTCTATCATATAGGGAGCATGCATCCTAAGTCTATGTTATCTAAGACTCGGTCCTTAATTTTTGTCCTTAGGTGTCACTACAGTTATTGGACGTAAAAGAATTTTGTTACTAACCATTTTAGACTTACGTGTGTGTAAATGGGTTTAGGGATCTAAAAGAAATCAAAAGATCTTAATGAAATTGAAGTTTCTATAAGGCCCTAAAAGGTGGGGAGCGGGCTATGAGGGCTACTAATGACTTTCTAAGTTTTAAGAAGACTTACAGCACTGGGGACTATGACTCGGTGGTTTTGCCCGTAGCGCCCCCTCCAGAATGAATGGGGGTGACTTATTTGTTTATGTATGCTCCGTCACGATAGCTCCACAGGATCCCTTCTCCTTTGTTGCTCTCCCAAAAGGTGCCTCGCAAAACACATAAAAAGAAAAGATGGGGTTGGATTAGAGCACATTAATATGTAATAAGCAAGTAATCAAAATAAAATATAATTAAGTAAGAACTTATCCTTTTTTTTTTTTGGGGAGCTTGGACACCAACTTGAATGCTTATCTTTTAGAACTTTAAATTTTGAAAGCATTATATTTTATCATAAAACACAAGTAGAGATAAATAATAAATAAAGAAGAGGATGGATTGAGAAGAAAAGAGAGCTGCCACCTCACCCTCCTTCCAATGACCATCTCGTAACTTGCACTTCCAGCACACTCCATGCAACATTAAGTAAATTCTAGAGAAAACTCACATTTGAAACAAGTTACATGTTAAACCCTCCTACAACTTCTATTTGATACAAAGCATTGTTTCCAACTTCATTTCATATGTCACCCAAAAGTTTCAAAAGAACATTTAACTTAAACTTGCAAATGTGATCTCATGCCAAAACATATAATATTGCAAATCAAGAGCTAATGGAACCTAGAAAAAGATGTTTAGGAAAGTCATAAACAAAATTTTGGGTGCATGCTAAGTTGTCCTTTATGTTTCTACTAAACTTACCACAATGAAACCACACATTTTTTCATAATGAAAGCCATTACTACACCTTTCCACAATCAAACAACAAGCAAGTAGTGCTTCTAATGTTAAACCACTACTAATTTATAATCACGAAAAGGTAGATTTGGTGCAAATTGGTTCTCCCCAAAGTCTAAAAGAACATATTTCAATACGATTTCCAACAAAAAAATTTCACATAAAGCCTCGACAAAATGCCAAAAAGAAATAAATGAAAACCGATAAAAATATGTAAGCATCTCACTATTGGGCATGCTTCTTCAAAGCTAAGCATGCCTCTAAAACACCCTTCACTCCAATTCAATGCTCAAGCCAAACATTAATAAGAGAAAGGTGAGTTTGATGCTATTTATTTTTCACACGCCCCAAAAAAAAAACTCAAAAAACATCTGACTCAATTACCCACACTATTTCCCATAAACTCAAAGTAGCGACGAAGAAACAAACTACAACCCAAATAAGCCCTTTCATTTTAAACCCAAACATGCTTTCAACTCACATTCTTTTAAGCTCACCTTCAAATCAAATGAAAATAAGAGAAATGAAATTTACCCATGAAAGCTTCGAAGGAAAATTAAATACCCTTCCAACACCAAATTCCCCCAAGTTCCAAGCCACTCATAAGATTCTCAATCCCCAAAACAATCTTACAAGACCTTCTAACCAAAACAACACATAAAACTCCTCAATATAAAATCCACTACAACTTTTCCTAATTGCAAAATAAATCTTTTCAACGTGGGGTGAATTCATAAAAATTCTTTGATAGGAAAATTTCTTAAAGCTTTTATCGTAAAACATTCACAAAGATTTTCCAATAAATATAACTCATGAAAACTTCTAGTATAAAGCATTTCATAAAACTGCTCAACACAAAACAATTCGTAAAAACTCATCGTAAAGCTTTCAAAAATATAGGAACTCATGACCTTCTCCAAAGGAAAACTATAATGAGTCTCCAAAAGATAACTCATGTGACAAAATAAACCATGACTACTTCAAGCATAAAGCAACCCATAAGTCTTCATAACATGTGGGAACTCATAGAATTTTTCAATAAAAGGGTCCTTCACAAGGCTTTCTATCATAAAACACATCACAAAATTTTTCAATATAAAGCGACTCGTAAAACTTTTCCCACATGAAGCAATTCATAAAACTTTTCAACGCTAAACTGCCATAAGAATTTCCAACATAAAATGACTCATCCAACTTTCCATTGTTAGGCATTTTACAACATGAAATCACTCTTGAAATTTCTTCAATAATGACGACATTTTTTTTGAAACTTTTCCAACATAAGACATAAATATATATATACATTAAAGATAGCCGATTCTTAAATTCTTTCCAGCATGATGCTCACAATTCATTCCTAAGCTAAAACTAAAATACTCCATAAAGCATGCCAAGTTTATATTAAATCAAGTTAAGCTCACAAATAAAATATAAAGCACATGAAGATTCTCTAATATTAGTAAAATGCATCAAGTGGTCACGAAAGTATATAAAAGAAAATGATAAAAAAGCATAAATCCTATGAAATTCATTAATGCCAGTAAAGTAAGTTTTTCAACAAATTTCCAACCTCCACGCTATATATCATCAAATGTTCTAAGAAATGCCTCGACCCAAATCTAAGAATTTTCTCTCACGCCAAACATATAACACTTTCCAAAGCTTGTGATTAACAATGCACTCCAATGATAAATAAGAGTGGTGTTTCACTTACTTTAGGGAATGGTACATCATGTCATCATCCGAGTTATTCATTAAGCAAAGATGGGGAATATGAACATAGTCCAACACTTCAAATTAACTTTTTAACATAATATGCATATAGAAGAAACATTTTCTCAAATAAAAGTAAATAGAAAAGAAACCATTGGGTTAATGCATCATGAGCTATAATTTGCAACCTCGATCATCATCCTCACAATAAGTATTAAGCATACAACATGAAAGAAACTAGAGAGAGCTCTAGCAAACATAGCCATGTCTAACCTCCCTCCAACATAGAAAGACAATGATCTAAAATCTTTATTCTAAATATGCTCAAAAAAACACTTCGCGAAGAAATTTTACATGTAAGCTTGAGTTTCATGAATCGCAATTAATCAAGCTTCACAACCTTCCTCTTATGGCATTTAGTCAAACACTTGATGTGCAATGGTTGTAAAGACATGCAAAGTAAATCATCATAAAAGCCACGATTTATACACCTACTTGATTGAACTCAACTAATCAATCTACACAAGATTACGCATGATTTATGAAATAATCATCTCAACAATATGCATACATATAGAAGACAAAACCAACAGAAATCACATTTCTCATATTTTTGTAAGGAGTTTAAACAACATTACTCTCTCTCTCTCTCTCTCTCTCTCTCTCTCTCTCTCTCTCTCTCTCTTTTGTATACTAACATGGAGATATGGAATGAGAAGAAGGAGAAAAGAAAGTAGAGGGAAGAAGAAGGGAGAGGAAAGTGGAAGTGAAGGAAAAGATGATGATGATGATGAAGAAGAAGAAGAAGAAGAAGAAGAACAAGAAGAAGAAGAAGAAGAGGAGGAGGAGGAGGAGAAAGGGAAGAGGAGATAAGAAAAAGAAATATGCCTTGCAATTGGAGAGAAGCCAGTAGCTGGGGCAGGGGTCAAGCCGGCTTTAAGTGCTGCAAAAGCCATATTTTTTTAGGAACGCGTTCGATCTCGCCTCTAGGTCCGAATCCAACGCCCCTATAGAGAGTGGTTATACTATAATAACCAGGTAATTTCATATTTTTTAAAGCCGAAACAATTTTTGCTGTATATAATCATCAGATTTTCATTGATGACATAGAAATGGATACATTTTAGAAGGGTTTTTCCCAAAAATTAGAGATAGGCATAGGTATTCTTATCATATTCGTCGGCCTCGGCACGCGGGCGAAATTCTGTTAGGGTTGATGATTTGCAAAAGATATTTTCTTTGATGTTTCTTTTCTTCCATTTAATTTCTAATTTTAGGGATTAATATAAAGAAATAAGAAGAAGAATGAGAAGAAGAGGTTGAAGAATATGAAGAAGAAGAATGAGAAAAAGAGGGAAAAGAATATGAAGAAGAACAATGAGAAGAAGAAGAGGATGAAGATGAAGAGACTCACCGTGATCACGAAGGGCTCCCGACCTGGATTCGCCTAGGAGATGCGACGTCGCTTGCGGTTCGCTATCGAGACGGAGCGGAGAGCGAGAGTCTTTCGGTTTCGGTTTCGGAATGGACGAGAGTCTTTCAGTTTCGGAATGGAGAAGAAATTAGGGGTTCGGAAATGAGGGAATGTGATATTCGGTCACGGTAACTTGAACCTGTTTTAACCGGGGTAAAATATGCCTTTTAGCACCGGTTTAAAAACTGCAGTAATAAAACTGATGCGAAAAGGGTTACTTTTTAGTAGTGATGAAGGAGGGAGGTCGTCTGCTTGGGGTCCTGGAGTCTGGTCAAAATAGTGGAGAGGAACAGGTGAGAGGGAGCTTCGGCCTCCTTGCTTCCATGAACCAAGAGAAAAAGAGGGAGAGGGAGTTCCATCAAGGTGCTTCCAAGTGGGAGAGATGTAGGGAGGAAGAGATCGTGAGAGTGGGAGGAAAGTCCCAGTGCTAGAGAGAGGCTGGCGGGGAAGAGCTGAGAGGGCTTCGACCTCTTGGTCTCTGCGAACCAAGAGCGACAGAGAGGGAGGGAGTTATGAAAGCAGAGAGAATGAGAGAGATCGAGTGCCTTCAAGTGTGTTTTAATGCTTTGAGCCGAATGCCCAAGAATGGGATGCAAATTCCAAGAAGAAATGTCCGCTCAAACTATAACAGTAGCCTGCCAATTCTTATCCGGCGTTGTAGCAGCTTTAACATGCAAATAGGAGCTGCGGACTTCCAACATCCATAGATGACATCAGGTAGCCTGCAAATTCAATTTTGGCCATTCGATCAAAATTCTGGATTTGGAAGATAGTTTGAAATTGTCATAAAGTGGATTGGTATGAAATCAAACTCATATTTGACTAATTAGGCTGTAATCAGGTTCAAATTGGACATAACTTGACTCTACTCGACTCGACCAGCTCAAAAAAATTAAACACAAATTAATTACATATTCAAGTTAAATTGAATTCGACATGACAACAATCAAAGCTAATTAAACTTCATTGAATCTCGATTCAAGTCATTCCGATTTCAAATTAGGCTCGATGAGGTTTACTCAAGTCGATTGAAGATGACTAAGGGAAAATTAGCGAAAATCGAGGTCAACAAAACACTGACCAAATAATCTAAAGAAGTGGACCTATTACTACCTAAATTTTCTTAGTTATCACTTCTAAAAAAATTCAAAGAGACACTCTGAAGTCTAAATTTTACTAAGTGAACTCTCTTACAAATAAAACAAATAGACTATTTATAAAAAATATAAAAAATAAATTCTAGCACCAAGGCACTTGAGATACTTGCATTGCGATGCCTATAAAATGAACTAACGTCACAACGTTGAAGAGTTTTCTCTATTGCGGCATTTGCTGACATGGACCCGCTATTTAATGAATAAATTCATCGCTTCACTAGCAAATCGTGGCTTAAATAGTTACAACTATAGTGACTTGGCACTATTGACATTAGAGCATTGTGAACTCCATGTGGCACTCTACTCAACGGCACTATAATATGGCGCCACGACGCTATACAGATAGAGACTGGGCTTTGCAGCACTTACTCTTCCGATGATGCACCGTTGGGATTGTTGACTGGGCTTTGTGATGTTGACTCATCTGATGCTTTAGCATCATCAAATAGAGACTAGTTGCTGCCATATCCATATTTGGGCGCTCCAATAGAGACAGTGATGGCTTCGTGGTGATATTATGTTTAACACCATGGCGTTGTACCATACTTGAAAATTTTTCCCATTTCCATTATTTTCCTGCACAAATGCAACTAAAACAATATGTTTTCATTAACAAATTAATATATAAAATATGACATTATTTACACTTATCACCTTGAGAATCTATGATATTTATAATAAATTTATGAAAAATATTAACATAATACATTATAATATAAGAATAAAGACATTAAGTGTAAATATGACATTATTTACACTTATCACTTTGTGAATCAATTTATGATATCTATACTGAATTTATGAAAAGCATTAACATATTACATTATAATATAATAATAAAGACTTAGTCTTAAGATTATTAGACACCTTCCTAAAGAATGGTATGCTAATGTAATTATAATTAATGAGATCAAAATTTATATACTTATCAACTTGATCAACTTTTTGTTTTTTTTTTAATATATAGCTCAAAAAAATAAGTTAGATAGATCTACAAATAAGGAGAAGGACAAAGGAAAAATTATTATTTTCTAAGTTAGTGATTATTATGAGTTTAGCACCTTAAGCTCTGCTAGAGATGGTGAGACGGGCATGTATTTAAGAAGGCTTAGAAGCTTGATCAGGCAAAGATAATAAATGGCATAAGAACTTTAAAAATTATAAATTTTAAACTGACAAATTTCCCATAAATGAAAGGATCATTTATTACCATTGCATGAAATTTGAATATATAAGAGAAAATTGTTTAGATCTCATTGATTCAATGAAGAAAAATCTAGATAAAGAAAACAAGCACTTCAAGAAATAGAAGAAGAAGAATAAGGCTTTCCTTTAGTAAACAGAAATGTTGCTGTATTGCTTCTAAGAGCATTTCTAATGATAGGATTTTAGCTATTAAAGATGCCTCAGGTTATACTCATTCTAAATTACCTTTAAAGTACTTGGGTGTTCCTCTTTTTAGAGGTAGGAGACAAATTTTTTTTATTTGATGATCTCATTTCCAATGTTCAAAACAAGCTTTTATCGTGGAATTCTAATTTTCTTAGTTTTGGTGGTAGAATTACACTTATTAAAAGTGTTCTTTGTGCTTTACCTGTTTATATGTTTCAAGCTATTTCTCCCATGAAAGAGGTGTGCGGAAGAATTCATAAAATTATTAATAAGTTCTTTTGGAAAGGTACCTCTTCTGCTTCTAAAATTACCTGGGCTTCGTGGGAGAATTGTTGTGGTGTGTTGAATGAAGGTGGCATTGCTTGCAAGAATTTACATGACCTTGCGAAAGCTTTTTCTTTTAAACTTTGGTTTAATTTTCGTACTAATGAGAACCTTTGGGCTACTTTTACGCATTCTAAGTATTATATTGGTTGTCATCCTACTAACATTGTTCCTAAGAAGGGGGACTCCAAAGTGTGGAAAAGGATTTGAAAAATAAAATGGGAGGTGGAGCCTATTATTTCTTGGGGTCTTGGGAAAGGTAACAACTTTTTTTGGCAAGATAAATGGCTTGGCAACGATTCAATTGATTCTATTTTAATTTTTTATTCTAATGCTTCTATTAAAGTTAACCATTTTTTTAATAATAATGGTTGGGACTTTGACAAGCTTTCTAACATTCTTCCTGATAGTCTTACTAATCGTATTTTAAATATCCCGATTAATGCCTCGGCTAAAGACATTATTTTGTGTAATTTATCTAATGATGGTGCTTTCTATCTTAAGAAGGCTTGGCATTATTTTAGAAAGAAAGGTAATGGGAATAAGATCTTTAATATGATTTGGCATAAAAGCATCCCTTCCACGATTTCTGTTTTTTATGTGGAGGCTTTTACATAAGTATATTCCTACGAATGATAGACTTGTGTCTAAGGGTTTCAATTTAGCTTCTAAATGCCAGTGCTATTATCATAGTGAGAATTTGCACCATGTTTTTATTTCTGATCCTGTTGCCATTAGAACGTGGGTCTACTTTGATGATTTACTGAATCTGAATTGCTTTAATGTTCGTGAGTCTATTAATAATTTACTTAAGTTTTGGTTTATTGAGCATAAAGGCCATATTCGTAATATTATTCCCTCCTTTATTCTTTGGTTTCTTTGGTTGGAGAGGAATAATTTGATTTTCAGAGGGGTTAAGATGAGCCATCTTAATGTTATTCAAAGGGTTAAGGATAAGATTTTGGATTTGGTGGCTGTTAGATTAATTAACACTAAGAGCTATAAAGATTGCTTTCATGCGAGAAAACTTTTAGGGATTATTTGGGATCATCCTACCTCTATTGTCCAAGTTGATTATTGGTATAAACCTCCTTATAATTTCTTTAAATTAAATGTTATTGTTGAGAATTTGGATGATATGGCTGGCTATGCTGGGCTTATTAGAGATTCTTCAGGTAATCTGTTGGTTGCCTATGCGGGGCCGACTCATATTGCTCTTCCTCAAACGAATACTTTTAAGGAAATTCTGTATGGTTTGCAATTGTGCCATTCTCTGAATTAATTAAATTTGTATATTGAGGTTAATTCTGGCATTAATATTTCTATGCTGGATGAGATGGTGGATGTTAGTTGCTCTCATAATGATTTTTATATTATTCGGGACATTAGAAGGCTGTTATTGCATTATCATTTTCATCTTTCTCAGGTTGGTAAGTTGGGGAACACCTCTACTTCTTGGCTGGCTACCTGGGGATGTAATTTAAATAGTTGTACTGATTTCATTCCTACCACTATCCCCAATTATCTTAAAGGTTTACTTTATCTTGACAAGTGTGGTACTCCTTATGTCTAATTCTAATTTTGCAGTCTCTGTGCTGTTTCACAATTTTATTTTGGATGAGTGTTGGTGTTCTTTTCTGTGTTTCTTCTTAGTTTTTCTCTGGGTGCCTCTCAGGTTTTTGCTTTTAACCTGCCTGCTTTTGTTTAGTTGTTCTATTTGTCTGGCTGGTTATTGTTTTTCGGATTATATTGTTTCTACTGGTTACATTTTGTGGATTTTTCAATGTTCTGCTTTTGTCCTGGGTTGTTAGACTGGAGCTGTGATGCTGTGGCCTTGTCGGCTGAATCCCAATCCTTTAGTTGCTCTCCTTACTGAGATGGTTGACTGTTGGTTGGGTTGGCTCATTTTAATTTGGTGGTTTGCTGGGAAGATTCATTCATGTTAGTATATACTGTTAAGAGAGTTTCAATGTGCAAGTATTACATTCTTGCAACTTGTGTAGTTTTGATGATTTCAAATATTATTATTTTATGTGTAGTTATCTCCTAACACTTTTTGGAAGAGTTGTTTTTGCTCTTGTGTGTACTAATACTTCAGGGAAATCAAACTCCAGACTACGAAAACTTCAAATCAAATTCTGCATGAGATACTTTGTGTATTTAAAGCTTCTATTTTTCTTTGAATTAAGTTTGAGAGGGAGTGATTGTAATTGAGTGAATAAACACACACACACTTAAGGAGATCTTAAAAATTTTATATTGATCGTACGAGACGAACATAATTCATACAGGACGATCAGGTCAATTATCTCCTCGTAAGAGCAATGGAATGAATAGGAATTGGAGAAAATTTTTCTAAGTCCTGATCGTTCAGGACGAACTGTATTCATCACAGGATGAAATGTTCTCTGGAAAATTTTTGTTCAGACTGGAGTATTTTCGTCCAGGACAAAGTGTATTCGTCCCAAGACGAAATCTCCTCTAGAGAATTTTCGTTCAGACAAAATTTATAATCATGCCAGGATGAGTTGCTTTCTGGAAAAATTTTGTCCGGACGAACACATATTCCTTCCAGGACGAAGTGAACCGACTCTGAAATTTTAGTGACATTCTAAAGTTTTTAGGAACCAACCTATGGAATAACCGTTCGTACTGGACGAACCGAGTTTGTACGGGATGATGTGTTTGTACGAAGTCATTTCGTGCCCACATACATTAGGTTCGTTTCCAACGCATTTAAGTAAAATCGTCCAGGACACACGATCGTACGGGACGATCCAATGCGTATTGACTTGAAAATTTGCAGTTTTTGGACAGTTTTTAATGTCTTTCCTATAAATAGTCCAATCAAAACTGCCACTTAATCTTTTTACCTACTGATCTTCATGCCTATTAAAAGAAAAGTCAAGGAGAGAGTGTAAGAGAGTGTTCGAAGGAGGATTCTTACTACTAGAGCGTGAAGGCTTCACTTGGTGTTCAAAGGTAAGAATCTTTACTTTTGATTTGTGTTTACTTCACTCTTTTATCTCTTCCTTCTAGATTTCTTGTGAAGAAGATCTGTCAAGGAGATCTGGTTCTCTGCCGACACTTAGAGAGTGTGAACAGACGAAGGGTTCTCTATCGACACTTGGAGAGTGTTAACAGACGAAGGGTTCTCTGCCCACACTTGGAGAGTGTGAACAGATGAAGGTTTCTCTGCCCACACTTGGAGAGTGTGAACAGCCGAAGGGTTCTCTGCCCACACTAGGAGAGTGTGAACAGTCGAAGGGTTCTCTGCCTACACTAGGAGAGTGTAAAAGGATGAAGGGTTCTCTGCCCACACTAGGATAGTGAAAGGATGAAGGGTTCTCTGCCAATACTAGGAAAGTGTGAAAGGATGAAGGGTTCTCTGCCTACATCGGGAAAGTGTAAAAGGACAGTGGTTCTCTGCCGCACCATGTAGTGGTGGAAGAGAGTTTTGTAAAGGCTTCTCTGCCTTGCTATGGGTGAAAAAGGAGAGTCACTAGTGGTATTAGTGTAATACTCGGAGGGTGCCTCCGGGGAGTGGATGTAGGTCTTGTTTTGACTGAACCACTATAAATCTCGTATCTATATTTTTCCGCTGCTTTTTGTTTTTGTGTTTTTACTTTTAAAACTATGGTTGAAAAATGTTTTCTAGAAAAATTCACTAAAGTTTTATTTTTGTTTCCTAATTTAAAAAGAGGGTTAAAATTTTTTATTTACTAATTCACCCTCCCCTCTTGGTTAGCCATGGGACATAAGCTTAGTTTAACAACCTAATTCATAGTGAACAAGTATCAACAAGGGGTATCAGAGCTTTGTTTCAAAAGCATAAGTTTAGACTACTTTTTTATTAACGTAAACGGCTATATTTGGAATCCAAAATTCACCTGAGAGTTACTCTATAACTAGACCTCCACTGTTCGACAATATACCTTTTGATTTTTGAAAAACACGCATGTCTATATTTTTACAGTCACTTGATTATCGTATGTGGATCTTAGTTCAAGAAGGGTTACAAAACCAACTAGACTAGTTGACAGAATTAGATTTGAAACACCTTTTGCAGACTAGACAGTAGAAGAACATGACTTAGCATAAATAAATACCAAATGCTTGAATAGTTTCTTTTTGTTCTCTTAAATCAGAAGATTACATGCGGGTTTCTACTTGCAAAAGTGGGAAGGACATATGGGATAGACTTTGTATAACTTATGAGGGGACTAATGAGGTTAAGCAATCTAGACTTAATATCTTGTTGCATAATTATGAACTATTTCACATGAAACCAAAATAATCTATTTTTGATATATACACAAGATTCACACAAATAGTCACCTCTTTGCATGCACTGCATAGGGAACTAACAAATGCTGAAATGGTTAATAAGATTCTTTGTTGTTTGCCTACTGCTTATGCTGTTAAAATTACTGCAATTATAGAGTCTAAAGATCTAAACATTTACTCTTTGACAATCTTCTTGGTTCGCTAATTGCTTACGAGCAAGGAGTTAGCCAAAGAAAGATTGATGCAAGCGAACCGCGAAGGGAGAAGAACATAACACTAAATATAGAAGAGTCTGAGAGTGAACACTCACAACCTAAGGATGAAGACGACATTGCATTGATGATTAGATAATTCAGAAGCTTTATGAAGAGGAAGCAGAAGAGACGTCAGCATTGGAATAGAGGTAAATTTAATAGAAATGCCAAGATTTCAAATGATGTGATTTGCTATGAGTGTAGGAAACCTGATCATATCATGACTGAATGCCCAAAACTCAAAACCACTCCTAGCAAGGAGAAGGTAGAGGAGAAACTGATTATAAAGAAGGGCAAGAAGAAGTTTCAAAGAGCTTTCTGGGCGGACTCAGCTTCAGATTCATCAGAGACTGAGAAGGAAGAGGAAGTCACTAATCTGTGCTTAATGGCCGATAGTCTTGATCAGTCAGATCAAGAAGAGGTATGTGGCTTAACCTATGATGAACTTTTTGAAGTTTCTAAACACATGCATGATGCATATAGAAAAATGAAGAAAATGCATGCTAGTCTACGTTTAGAGTTTGAAGAATTACAAAAGGAACATGAAATTCTTAGGAAAGATCTTGCTTTAATTGATGATAACCACATGAAATTACTTGATAAGTTTGATGACTTGAATAAAATTCATGAAAAAATTAAAATCATCCTATGCTGAACTTGAAAAAGATTTTAAAAATTTTAAGGATGAATCGGAGAGCAAGATTTATAGATCAAATTATATAAATCAAATTTTGGAAGATATGAATTCTTTTTACAAATTAATGATAAAAGCTCTCGAGGATAATAGAATACCCCCTAAACTTGAAGATTTTACTAATCCTATTATGTATCCTAAATTTATGCAATCCCTGAATAGACAAATGAAAGGTAAAAGACTTAGGAATCCATTCCAAAAGTCAAATGTAATAATTATTTATTTTTTGGATATATAGCTCAGACCTGTACTTTAAAGATGAAAACTTATTTGGTGTGGAGACCTAAGATGCATAAACCTAGACATATCATACATGCATCTGATTATAAATTGTTAAAAGGAGAACCCAAACTTATTTCGGTTCCCAGGTTTAACGTTTGATAATTTTGCAGAGTCTCTCTCACACAAGACCTTATGAGAGCATATGATACCTGGACAGCTGATGCTCAAAGCATATGACTGGAGATACTGCACAATTCATATCACTGGAAGCTAGGAGTGGAGGCAAGGTTACACTTGGAGATAACACCACAGGGAAGGTGATTGGATCAGGTATGATTAGAAATCTTAATAAATTTTATATTGAGAATGTGTTATTAGTAGAAGGCGTAAACAATAACCTGTCAAGTATAATCTAGCTATGTGATAAAGGATATTGGGTAAAATTTTTTCCTACTAGCTGCATATTAAGCCTAAATGGTAAAGATATTTTGAATGGTAAAAGGGTAAATAATGTTTATATACAATACTTGAATTATATTCAAACTCCGACTGCTTTTTATTTGAAAACTATATCTGATGAGTCATGTTTTTGGCATAGGAGACTTTGTCATTCTAGCATGAAAAATCTTAGGAGGATTACCCAAAAGAACTTAGTGAGAGGTATATCAAAACTAGACTTTACTAAGGACCACCTTTGTGATGCATGTCAATTAGGAAAGCAAGTGAAGTCCTCTTTTCAGTCCAATAAGAATCTTAGAACTAGTAAACCATTGGAGATTTTGCATATGGATTTTTTTGGACCAGTTGGAATTGTAAGTCTAGGAGGGAAGGTATACGAATTTGTGATTGTGAATGATTACTCAAGATTCACATGGGTTAGATTTATATTTCATAAGAGTTAATCATTTGAGAAATTTAGAAATTTTTCAACTTGTATTCAAAGAAAACTTGGGTGTGAAATTACAACTATACAAAGAGATCATAGAGGAGAATTTGAAAATAAAAGATTTAAGAATTTTTGTAAGGAGAAAGAAATTGATCACAACTTTTCTGTACCTAGAACCCCTCACTCAACAGAATGGGGTAGTCGAAAGGAAAAATAAAACATTAATAGAAGTCGCTCGAGTAATGTTAATAGAATACTCACTTCCTAAATATTTTTGGGCTGAGGTGGTTAGTTCTGCATGTTATGTTCTGAATAGTGTGAATGTGAGATCTAAATTAAATAAAATATCTTATGAGTTTCTAAAAGGAAGAACACCTTATTTGTCTCATTTGCATGTTTTTGGATGCAAGGTGTTCATTCATAATAATGAAAAAACTGCCTTAGGAAAATTTGATCCAAAATCAGATGAACGAATTTTTGTTGGATACTCAAGTGTTGGAAAATCTTATAGAGTATTCAATAGAAGAACTTTGGTAATTGAGGAGACCACATATGTTATAGTTGATGAATCTGGAATTTTGGAAGAGCCAAATATTATAGAAGATGAGATTGAGATTAACTCCCATAAGATTGATAAAATGAATTTGGAATAAAATTTGGAAGAAAATGTGGAAGAAAATTTAGAGATAGAAAATCCTTTGCCTAGAGATTTGAGATTTTCTAAAAATTACCGAAGGGAACTTATTATAGGTGAACCTAATGAGGGTGTAAGGACTAGGCCTGGATTAAACAAAGAAGTCAATCATTCAGCCTTCATTTCAACTATATAACCCATAAATATTGATCAAGCACTTTCGGATGAATTTTGGATTTTGGCCATGCAAGAAGAGTTGAATCAATTTGTAAGAAATAAAGTTTCAAAATTAACTACGATGCCAAAGGATCAAAGTGAGGTTGGAACTAAGTGGGTATTCAAAGACAAAATGAATGACTCAGGAGTAGTCATTAGAAATAAGGCTAGATTAGTTACTAAGGGGTATAATCAGATTAAAAGAATTGATTTTGAGGAGACTTTTTCCCTTGTAGCTAAACTTGAAGCAATTAGGGTTCTTCTAGATTTTGCCTATTTTAGAGGATTCAAATTGTATAAAATGAATGTAAAAAGTGCCTTTTTAAATGAGGTAATTCAAAAAAATATTTTTATAGAACAACCACCAGGTTTTGAAAAGTCTAAGTACCCAAATCATGTTTTCAAGTTGAAAAAGGCATTATATGGATTGAAACAGGCACCTAGGGCTTGGTATGAGAGGTTGAGCACCTTTCTTCTTGAAAGATCTTTTGAAAAAGGAAGTGTGGATACAACTCTCTTTTTGAAGAAATATGGAAAGGATATACTCATTGTTCAAATTTATGCTGATGATATCATTTTTGGATCTTCAAATAAAAATCTTTGTGATGATTTTTTCTAAAATAATGAGTTGTGAATTTGAGATGAGTCTAATGGGAGATTTAAGTTACTTTCTAGGATTTAGCATTAAGCAAATTAAGGAAGGTATATTTCTTAGCCTGTCAAAATATGTTAAGGACATCCTCAAAAAGTATGAAATGGACAATGCTAAACTAGTTAGTACTCCAATGAGTTCCTCAGTTCAGTTGGATAAGGATTCTAAGGAAAAATCTATTGATCAAAATAAATTTAGAGGGATAATTGGATCTTTACTTTACTTGACTGCTAGTCGACCCGATATCATGTTTAGTGTTTGCTTATGTGCTAGATTTTAATCAGATCCAAAGAATCACATTTGACAGTAGTAAAAAAGATTTTAAAATATCTGTTAGGAACTCATAACTTAGGAATTTGGTATCCTATGTTTAGCTCTTCATTTGAAATAATTAGTTATTCAGATTTTGACTTTGTAGGTTGCAGGGTTGATAGAAAGAGAACTTATGGAACATGTCAATTTATTGGAAATTTTCTTGTCTCTTGGTTCAGTAGAAAATAAAATTCAATAGCCCTATCTACGGCAGAAGCTGAATACATTGCATTAGGAAGTTGTGTAGCACAAGTACTTTGGTTGAAATAATAGTTGATTGATTTAGGATTAACTATAGGCACTATTTCAATTTATTGTGATAACACTAGTGCTATTTATATTTCTAAAAATCCTATTCAATATTCAAGAACCAAACATATAGACATAAGGCATCATTTCATACGGGATCATGTATCCAAAAGAGAACTTGAACTCACCATATTTCTACTGAAAATCAACTTGCAGACATTTTTACAAAACCATTAACCTTTGATACTTTCAGTGCATTAAGAATAAGGCTTGGTGTGATTGATTTGAATGCTTAATTAAAAATGTTTTTGCAACATTGATGTTTTCTTTTAGAGTTAATATTTTTGTGTGTTTTTTATGTGTTTGTGAACTTGTATGTGTGATTTTCTTTATTTAGTATTTGTGTTCTTCATTTTTCAGAGAGTTTTTTAGTGTGTTTGTGTTTTAGTTTTAATTGAGTCCATGATTTAAAATTTTTTAATGTCCATCGTCCAGGATGAAATTTTTTCATACGGGACGATTTATGTAGTGTATCTGTCGGATTTTGAATTGTTTGCGTGCAGTTTTCAGTTTTTAATTGTCACTTCGTCTGTACGATTGTCACGATCGTCCGGGATGAAATATTTTTAAAACGAAGAGATAAAAGAATAAAGTAGTTGAATGCATAAGGTAGTTTTTAATACTAACTTCGTACGTACGAACCTTTGGTTCTTTCAGACGAACACATGTCGGTTTGATGGAGGGGACGATTTCAACTACCATTAAAATGATCATAAGTTCTGATCGTCCCAGGATGAACACATGTTCGTCTATACGATCAGTCTGGTCAAAAGTATGTACGAAAGGATGCTTCATAAGTTGTGTTGATTATAAAAAGTCATTTCATTTTGACGCATTGGTTCGTCCATACAAAATTTTTTCGTACGGGACGAATCGAAAAGTTCGTACGAGATGAAATTTTTTCATCTGGTATGAACATGTTGTTTTTAATGAATAGAAGGGCTTTTGAACTCAACAGTCACACTCTAAACTTCTCTTTCAATCTCTTTTGTACTTTAGATCTTTTTCAAATGGCAAGTTCAAGTAAGAGAGAAAAGGTTGTGACTAGGAAACCACATAGAAAATCTTCTGAGAACTTTATTTTCAAATCAAATGAGGAATCTTTTTCTAGGTTTGTTTCAGCAAAGATCACACCCTCCAGAATCCTTATCCAAGAACAACTTACCTTTCAGGTGATGAACTTATTTTCTTCAACACAGTTTGGTTTTATCCTTACCCTCGTCTATCTCTACAATAAAGAAACCTTTCACTACTTTCTTGCCAATATGCCCTTTAATTCTAACAATTCTATAATCTGTTCCTTTGTCTTTAAACAAAAAGTTGAAATCACCAAAGCTGACTTATGAGGCTTTTTGAATTTAAGGACAGAGGGAGCTAGAGCATATCACTTGATCAACACTCATGATTATGAATGGTATGAAATTAATAATGTGATTAGAGGAAACAATTTGAATGAACATGTGGCTAAAGTATCCGATCTCGTTCGAAATGCACGTATCATCAAGTATGTTCTTAGAACTTCTATAATTCCTTAAGCTGGTGATAGAATTAATATAACCCCTCTTCTTTCTATGGTGACATTCTTAATCATGTCTAAAGAACCTGTAGATGAAGCCCAACTTATCCTTGACTATCTTTATGGGCTGTCAGAAATTGGTCTTGTAGAGCATAAGAGAAAGAAGAACATCGTCTTAGGAAATCTAATTGCCTATATTCTGGACAAGAAATATAATTTGGTTCATCCTGATCAAGAATTTAAAGAACCACTCTATTACAACGACGGATCATTTAGAGTAATCTTCAAAGAATAATCAAATAAAACACATGTCATTAGTGATACAGAGGAAGAACCAAAAGCTATACCTGCACCCGCCAATGACCCAAATTATCAGGATTTGGTTCAAAGATTTGATCGCCTAGAGACTCATTTTGATCAACATTTTGATCAATTGATACTCATCTTCAGCAGCAGGCCGCACAGTATCAGCATGACATAAGTTTTATAAGGGATCAAATGAGTGATATCAGTACTAATGTGCTTATGATGAGTAATTATTTTAACATCTTTGGTGTTGCACCTCCTCCTCCTCCTCCAGATCAGGGTCCTTCTCAGTGATAGTTGCACTTAATTTATGTATTTTCTGTAGTTTGTGTGTTAGTTATTGTTTTAAGTAAGTTTGTTGTATTTTCTTTTCTTTAGAAGTTTTTTTTTTTATTGATATCCTGAGCTTAGATTATAATATCTTCATATTGATATCAATATATGTTCTTATGTTTTGACTTTAATGGTATTGAAATGTGTGTTAGCCTTTATGATAATCATTAGATTTTTATCTTGATAGTGATATACTTTGAAATGCAAGTCAAAATTAAATTCATTAGAAAATCTAATTTTTTTTTCTAAATTTAAGTTCTGCTTATAACTTGATATAATTAAGATTGTCAATTTCATGTCTCTTATTTAGACTACATTAATTCTAATATTATTTTTGCAACTATGATGTTTTATTATTTTATATTTTACTTATCAATAAATATTTATGCACTTAAAAAATTTTGAAATTTTTTATTATTTATTTTAGAAAAATCAAAATTACTCTTGAAAAATATACAAATGTTTAATTTTATTTGCATCACTTATTTCAATCACTTTCAAGATTAAATTATCAAATGATTTTTATATGTCTACTTACATTTCAAGTCTTTTTCTTCTTCACTTTTTACTGTTGTCAAAAAAAGGGAGACATTGTTTGTATCGTGGTATTGTACCGAAATTATTTGATTCGTGGTATTATTTAATTCTTATTGTATGTGTGTCTGTTTTTATTTTTTGTTTTGTGTTTTGTGTATGTTGTATATATTGTGTGTTTATTTTATTTTTATTTATTTTATATTTCTAAAAATGCCTCATTATTTTCACGTGTTTATCAATTCAGGAGGAGTTTAGGAGATTCTTAGAATTTAAAATTATACAAACAATAATTATTTTGCCATCATCAAAAAGGGGGAGATTGTTAAGCGAGTTGCTATGTGCATGTTTTACATTCTTGCAACTTATATAGTTTTGATGATTTTAAATATTATTGTTTTACGTGTAGTTATCTCCTAACACTTTTTGGAAGAGTTATTTTTACTCTTGTGTGTACTAACATTTCAGGAAAATCAAACTCTAGACTACAAAAACTTCAAATCAAACTCAGCATGAGATACTTTGTGTATTTAAAACTTCTATTTTTCTTTGAATTAAGTTTGAGAGGGAGTGATTGTAATTGAGTGAATAAATACACACACACTTAAGGATATCTTGAAAATTTTGTATTGATCGTATGGTATGAACATAGTTCGTACGGGACGATCAGGTCAGTTATCTCCTCGTAAGAGTAATGGAACTAACAGGAATTGGAGAAAATTTTTCTAAGTCATGATCATCTAGGATGAACTATATTCATCCCAGGATGAAATGTTCTCTGGAAAATTTTCGTTCAAATGAAATTAATATTCGTTCCAGGATGAGTTTCTCTCTGGAGTATTTTGGTCCAGGATGAAGTGTATTCGTCCCGGGACGAAATCTCCTCTAGAGAATTTTCATTCAGACAAGATTTATAATCATTCAAGGAGGATTTACTCTCTGGAAAAATTTTGTTCGGACGAACCCATATTAATCCCAGATGAAGTGAACCGACTCTGAAATTTTAGTGACTTTATGCAGTTTTTGGGAACCGACCTATGGAATAACCGTTCATACCAGACGAACCTAGTTCGTACGGGATGATGTGTTTATACGAAGTCATTTCATACCCATATACATTAGGTTCGTTTCCAACGCATTTAAGCAAAAACGTCCAGGATGATCCACGATCGTACGGGATGATCCATTGCGTATTGACTTGAAAATTTATAATTTTTGGATGATTTTTTATGTCTTTCCTATAAATAGTCCAATCTAAACTGACACTTAATCTTTTTGCCTACTGATCTTCGTGCCTATTGAAAGAAGAGTAAAGGAGAGAGTGTAAGAGAGTGTTCGAAGGAGGATTCTTACTACTGGAGCGTGAAGGCTTCACTTGGTGTTCAAAGGTGAGAATCTTTACTTTTGATTTGTGTCTACTTCACTCTTTTCTCTCTTCCTTCTAAATTTTTTGTGAAGAAGATATGTCAAGGAGATCTGGTTCTCAGCCGACACTTGGAGAGTGTGAACAGACAAAGGGTTCTCTACCGACACTTGGAGAGTGTAAACAGACGAAGGGTTCTCTGCCCACACTAGGAGAGTGTGAACAACCGAAGGGTTCTCTGCCCACACTAGGAGAGTGTGAACAGCCGAAGGATTCTCTGCCCATACTAGGAGAGTGTGAAAGGATGAAGGGTTCTCTATCCATACTAGGAGAGTGTGAAAGGATGAAGGGTTCTCTACTCATATTAGGAAAGTGTGAAAGGACGAAGGGTTCTCTGCCTACACCGGGAAAGTGTAAAAGGACGGCGGTTCTCTACCGCACCGTGTAGTGGTGGAAGAGAGTTTTGTAAAGGCTTCTCCTCCTTGTTGTGGGTGCAAAAGGAGAGTCACTAGTGGTATTAGTGCACTACTTGAAGGGTGCCTCCGAGGAGTGGATGTAGGTCTGGTTTTGATCGAACCACTATAAATCTCGTGTCTTTATTTTTCCGCTGCTTTTTATTTTTGTGTTTTTACTTTTAAACTGTGGTTGAAAAATATTTTCTAGAAAAATTCACCAAAGTTTTATTTTCGTTTCCTAATTTAAAAAGAGGGTTAAAATTTTTTAATTACCAATTCACCCCCTCCTCTCGGTTAGCCATGGGACATAAGCTTAGGTTTAACAACCTAATTCATAGTGAACGAGTTTCAACATATGCTGGGTGGCTGGAAGTGTTCTAGTAATTCTGTTTACTTTCTGGATTGGTGTTTGTGATGGGGGCTTATTTTTGCCTGGCCGTGCTTTGATATTTCTTTGATCATGACTAAATCTTGTATTGCTTATTTCTGGTTATACTGGAGGCTTTTAGATCGATGTTTTGGGCGGAATCCCTTGTGTAGGATCGAGCGGCTTTTCTATTGGGTTGATGAAGCTGTTATTTCCGAGAATTCCCTAAGCTCTCATAGTCTGATACTTAGGACTTGCAGTATTTGTTTGTTTTTTAATTTTTTAAGTTATTCTGGTTATAATTTCCCCTTTGACTTCCTTGATGTTGCTAACACTCTTTGTGGTGTTAGATTGTGTTTTTGCTTGCGTTGCTTTTTGTAGGACAGATTGATTAGGAAGACTACTCAAGATGCTGTCTGCTGGCCTAATACTTCCACTTACTTCTGGATTATCAATGATTGCAACTTTCTCATGTCTTTTATTATGAAGAACAATCTGAGATCTGTTATCTTTTTTGATAGGAAGACTGTACTAAATGTATTTAACATACCCTTCCTCTTTTTGGGTGTTGTCTCCTTGCAGCCCTTGTTTTTACTTTTTCTTTCCTGTTGTTTTAGATTTTGGGAACTCTGGTTCTTAGGTCTTCTTTTGGCTTTTTTGGCTGCTTTTTTGAGCTTTAGCGAGCTGGAGTTCATCTTTAAGGATTTTTGTAATCTTTTTTTTTGTGCTTAACGCGTTGGCCCTTTTTAGGTTTTAAAAAAAAAAAAGAAAAAAAAATAAGGCTTTGTGGGACAATCTAGCATAAGCTTATTACATTAAATGATCAACATCTATCTTATTTTGATACTTAAGAGGAATGTAATGCTTATTTTGATTATTAAGAAGCATGTAATGATATAACTTATGAATAATTAGTTGATGCATTTAATAAGGTAGTTGATGAAAACAAGAAAATAAAGAGAAAATATAAAATTTTACGAAAGAGCATAAAAATTTAGATATGCATTTTACTATTTTAAAAAATTAATCTGATTGCTTGAAAACAAAACAAAATTTATTATATTATTCTTTAATTATTCATAAACTTGAAAGAGACAATATTTTGTTAAAAGCATAATTAAAATTATATTTGAAATCATAAGTTTATTATAGTGTTTTATCACGTAAAACACCTAATAAAACTTTTACTCATATATCACATAGATATCATCCGATGCCATATACAAACACAAATATTTGGTGTAATTCTTGTGGTAGAAAATAACTTATCTCATTTTATTGCTATGATCACATATCACAAACTAAGAAACAATCATTTTATCTATGGGTACAAAATGATATAAAAATTATATGTACCCCACATGTTATATATCATACTTCTTATTTAGAATATAGACTAAAAAATATTTGTGTGGTATAATTTAACATGTGATTTTCATTACTAGGCTTGCCTTAAAATTTAAATTTATGAAGGCATGCAGTACTTTCATGGTACATGTTTGAGATATTTGATGGGTGACAAAGTAATATTCACTACTTTAGAATTGAGTGATGAAGGATACGTAACATATGGTGATAGCATATATAAAGGGAAAGATCACCAACATTAGACCCATTTATAAGGACCATATTACTTTAGATAAAGTTTTATTTATTTATTTTTAATATAACATAATATCAATTAGTCATAAAACAATTTTTTAATTGAGCTAAAAAACTATATATATATATATATATATATATATATATAATTCAAATATACTTTGTATGAAATCCACCATATATGATGCTTGGTTATAACGTAGATGCATTCATTAAACAAAATTTTAAAACATGATTTACCTAAAATAATTTTTTATTTTTATTGTATATGTGATGCATGCATTCATGATAAACACATTAAAAATATTTATAATAGTAAAAAACAAAGTCATTACATGTAAACCATTAAAATTATATCTTATTGACTTATTTGGATAAATTAGAATCATGAATTTGTTATTCTAGATGATTATTCATGATATAGTTTGGTATTAATCATAACAAATAAAAATAATGCATCTAATGAATTTAGAAGATTTACTAAATATATTAAAAAAGAATAAGGTTAATTCTTCATAGAATCCATACGGTGGAGAGTTTGAAAATAAATTATTAAAAAATATTATGAAAAAATAGAATTAATCAGGAGATTTCAGCCCCAAGAATAATAGGTATTTCCTGATTCTCCTCAAAGAAGCTAACTATTAAGATGAAAATGTCCTTTTTCAAAAGAATGTCCACCATGATCTATGTTTAATGCTTGATTAAATAGTCTTGCGCCTATAAAAAGATGAATATTGGGTT
Organism: Dendrobium catenatum; assembly: GCF_001605985.2. NCBI lineage: Eukaryota > Viridiplantae > Streptophyta > Magnoliopsida > Asparagales > Orchidaceae > Dendrobium > Dendrobium catenatum. The sequence goes on along the minus strand of NW_021319302.1, from coordinate 545,938 downwards.
AACATCATTGATTTTAAGCTCTTTTTTTTTTTTTGAGAGAGAGAGAGAATGCAAAGCAATAATATTACTAAAAAAAGATATTACAAACTAATAAAAGGATCACTTTCCTCATTTACCAAGGTAATAAAAGATGGAGGAATAGAAACCCAATTACAATTATTCCAAACAAAATTACTACTATGAGCAATGTTAGCACACATATTAGCTAACTTATTACAATCTCTTTTTACTTTACGAAAAATCACATTCTTGAATTCTTTGAGGAAGTCCATCTCTTCCATTCCTTCTGTATTCACCATCTTGGATGGATCTTTATTAAGTTTATGAAGAAAATTAATGACATTAGCATTGTCACCTTCAAAAATAATTCCTTCATACTCTAACATCCAATCTTGTAAAATAACCTTTAATGCCTGAATAGCCAATAACTCTAACCTAGCAACATCCCAATGCAATCCCTTGAAACCAAAAGGAAAAATAAATCTTCCTTTAAAATCTCTAAAAACTCCACCCACTGTAGCTTCATAAGAAAGGAACAAAGAAGCATCCACATTAACTTTAAGCCAACCGAGAGGTGGGGGGTGCCAACTCTTAGCCAACAGCTTATTAGGTTGATTAGCACCCTAATAGCCCGATTTAAGAGCTACTTTATCAACAAAAGAGGCAAGAGAAATAGCTTGAGTAGCTATGAACAAACTAGAATCTTCCAATGCTCCATGAACATGTTTACATCTTGATTTTCATTCAAGAAAAACCAAGATGCAATAAATTTTAACAAGAGTAGGATTCTTATCTGAGTTACTTTTCATCCACAAACAACAGTCTTTTAAAGAATAAAAAATTGGTAACAAGAATCCTCATTTATTAATGATTTGTATACTTTGAATCAATTTGAAGCATCCAACCACCACATTAATGGTGTTCTCCGTCTCTGAGCAGCCCAAAGGACAAGTAGCATCCGTTCTCAATCTTCTATTCCTCAAAAATCCATATGTTGGGATTGCTTCATGATAAACACTCCACCAAAAGTTCTCTACCCATGGCTTAAGCTTGATTTTTTTAAGCCAATCCCAAAATATATCTCTTCCCATTAAATCACCTGAAGCCGAGATTTCTGAAATAACAGCAGATAGTGTTTTACCAGATTCTAAGCTCCTTAAGCATACAGCGAGGTTTATCAAATTCAGTAATCCCTGCATAATGCAAGTAATGTTAAAACTAAGCTTGAGTATTTCAAATTTGTTAAAAGCTTCCTCTATATGATAGGTCTATACTCATTAATGATGCAAATATATATTAGTCTTCAAACTTTCTCTTGTTGAAAAAATCTCCTTCATAGCTTATACATAGCTAAGCAGTTTGTCCAAAACATCAATAAAAGGATGTTAATGGGCTATGACATCCATAATGAGTCACGCAAAAGCTTCTTCAAGGTTTTCCATATTGTGAAGAGTTATGTTCATGGCTTGATTCCGCTCCGCAAAATTTTCAAAAAAATCTCTCAATCCATATATATCAAAAGGGAGTAGTGGCTCTCCACTAGAACTGCTCACATGCTACGAGTGACACTTGAAAGGTGAAATGGATAATATGATTAGTTAAACACCACTACCACAAATGAATAAGGAATCCATAAAATCACCAAAATGTGTAATCAACGGGCAAACAATCATAGGTATATTAAGAAAATATTGAAACCATTTACCATGAGACAAAATCATATAAATAACTAATTGATTTCAACTATCAAGAGTATAATATAAATATATTATTTGACGATAACTAATCCGTAGAAAGGGAATTTAGTTCAACCTAGAATGTATGTGTTTGTGTCTATGTGTGTGCGTGTGTATAGCACTTGTAAAGAAAGGATAAAGACAAAAGCTTCGATGTCATATGCTCTCATTTCGATCCTATGTATCCACCTTGTCTCATATGAAAAGATCCCCAGAAGTCTAATTATCACCCTAATCAAGTCCTTAAGATTTCATAAATGGATTCCCTCAAAAAATTGCAATTTATGGCTTCAAATTTGACATTATGGTGCGTGGCACCATGTGGGTGCTTAGGGAGAACTGATTAGGGCATTAGTAAACCTCTAATATTAGTACCTATATATGCATTGAGTTTGGGCTTAAAAGCATCAAATATGGGTTCTCGAATACTTAGTGCACCATAAAACTATAAAATAAATTTGGAGTAGAGCCTGATCGAGCACTATGATGGGCTCCTGGATGCTATGCTTGAAAACGTGGACACCAGAACAACAATAATCCCCTTCTATTTAAGCTTCATGTGTTCATTAGAAGGCTCCTGATTTTTCCGTGTAAACATGTAGTCTAAGAAATCTAAACAAATGATGTTGTGCATCAAAATGCTCTATGTTCCTGCATTAGCACATATATTCAAATTAATGCTTGGCTTTCATCAAAATAGAACGAAAGAGAATGGCCGATTAAGTTTTAAAATGTGTCCTATAAGTTATATGCTTTTTTATATTGTATTTTTTAGGACAATTTACACCTTTTTAATGGTTTTTGTATTGCAGTGTGATGATCTCGAATCATTTGATTAAATATATACCTCCACTAAAAGTCAAGTAACAAATGGGGACAGTTCAAGTTTGTTCACTTTACAAGCGAAAATTAATACAAAGTTTATAAAAGAAACTCTTACATATTTTGAAATTTTTTTATATCGATGTGCACCTCAATTTATTTTGAGAAAATTATATGTGTTGGGGCAAAAATAAACATAGGATTTGTTCATTATATTCTTTTACAACAATAATTAAGAATAATTTTGTGGGCTCCGAAAATTCAGCCCCGGCCTCCCCGCTCGCTTTTCATTTTTTTATTCGGCGAGGGGAGTTTTAACTGAATAAGTTCCGGGGTAAATTTTGGAAGGCAGATTGGTTTGTAGATAAGACACTACCCAGAGATTTCGCCCTCATTTTGTGAGGACTTTATGATCTGAGTTCTGGTTTCCTATAGGCGCAAGCCCCTATAGTTAATTACCCCTCCCGATCACGAGAGAGAACTTTCGATTAAGGCTAGTCGTCAATCAGATACGTATATAATACGTGGTATCTGGCATATAGTAGCAGCATGAATTTGGGATTTGAAATTTAGAAATTGGGTTTGGATTTGGGTATTTGAATGATTGATATTTGAAAATTTGAAGGTTTTGATATTTAAAAATAGAAATTTCATCATCTTGAAGTTAAAGCGGATGGTGGGGGAATGGATGATAGACCTGATCAAGATCACATGGTTCCGTCGTCCCGGGCCATTGTGGTCCCTGGTCTACTTAGTCAGAGAAGGTAGTCGACCCAACCTGACAGAAGGATCCTTGTCGGCAGCCTTGGGTTGCTTCGTCCAAGGGGACCTTGTAGACCTGGGTTGGATGTTTGTCTAAGGGGACAAATTTGAATTCACCTTAGCTAACAGAGGGCTTTGTGCCCTATCAATCATATCATATTGATTCATATCTCAAGGATTTGATGCCAATAAGGAACGTAACGGCGCTGGCCATAACCGGTATTTCGTGGTGCCATTTAGCGGCAAAACCACTCGGTTCAAAGGGCCCCGAGTTATAACCGTTTATCCTGCGGTGCCATTTGACGTTAGACCGCCGGACACGTACCACGTCCTTACTAGCAAGAGATTGTTTGAGAATGGATCCTTGTGATATTTTCGACTAGGCATTTAGCTCTTTGTGAGGTGAAGTAAACTTTAATTTATCCGTCCGGCAAACTGTTGCGGAGGGTGGATGGATTTTGCTTTAAGTTTTTGATGGATTTTTTTTTTAATTTTAAATATTTTTTGGACTTTGATGATTTTTGGAATTTTGGATTTTGAATGGGTATTTTAGGTGGAGCTATGGACTTTGGATATTTGTGAGACATTTGAAAATATTTGGGAACGGACCCCTCCGGTTGAGATTTTTTTATTCAACGCGGCCATCATCGAGGTATTAGGGATCATTTCCCTTTGCTGATTAAACCTTGTCAACTCTATCGGGCTGCCGACAGAGGATCGGGTTTCGTAGGTTTTATGCCCTTTATAGTGAATTCTCATTGTTATAGACATTGAAGGCCTAATATTAATGTATTAAGATAAATTTTCTTCAACTTTGTTGATTGACATATATGAACAAGTTGTACTGATATTTCGTTCATCATTGATTGTTGCTTGTACTTGCTCCTTATTCATAGACGATTGTCATGTTTTTTTTTTACTTGCATTTCAACTAACATGATGACTCTATCATAAATTTTATGTTGATTGCTTGGGATTGTATTCAAAACAAGCTTCCCTTTCATCGTGTGTCCCTCACATCTCATTCGTTTGTGTGCCATCCATCCAACTTTCTTCATTTATTTAGGAGCTAGTTTGAGGTACATTATTTGTATTCATAACATACATAAGGATTGATTGACATTGCAAGAAATGTGATTGTATGGTCCACACTTCATCACTACAAGTATCATTTACAAATTCCAAATTTCACATGTGTTCTTTTGCATCCAATTTGTACTTTGTTATCTCACAAATTGCAACTTTGTTTTGAATATTTCATTATCTTCCTTATGGTTCAATTTGTAATTTTTTTATTCATTATCATTTTTTTTATTTGAATTCAAATTTGATTTAGGCTCAATTATATGTTCAATTCATTGTCCAAATCAAGTCCCCTGCTGTCCAAAAATGAGTCCACTGTTGTCCAAATAATGTCCAAGTTCTTGTCTTTTTCAGACAAAATTTCGGCAGCCTCCCGGCGTCTCCCCCGTTTAGGGAAAAATCAAGAGGCCGCCTACCCGCCACGTCAACAAAGACGTGCACGGTTGGTGTTTGTGAGACACCGCGGCGGTAGTATTTTTTATTTAAAAGCTTTTTTTTTTAAAAAAGCATTTTTTTTAAAAGGCAGTTTGCTTTCCCCTCGCTCGGGGGTACTTATGAGCGGCCCCGCCTTGTCATATATGCCGCACCGGGGTCCCATCCCACTACGCGCAATAAAGGCGTGCATGAGCGGTTTTTCGGTCCGCCACGAACATTGAAGCAAGGTTTTAGGTGATTACTCGCCCCGTCGTATGCGTCGCACCGGGGTCCCATCCCACCACGTGCAACAAAGGCGTGCATGGGCGGTTTTCCGGTCCGTCGCTAACTTCGAGAGAGAAAATCTGAGTTTACGAAATCCATACCTTCGCGGGGTTGATGACGACGGGGTGACGGCGAAGTGCTCAAAATGAAACAACATTTTTTTTTTGTATTTCTTTATCTTTTTCTTTTCTTTCTTCCCCTTTTTTTTTGGCTTGCTTTTTTCCTTTTTTTTTTTACTTTCCTTTCTTTCTTTTTTTTTTGCTTTCTTTTTTTTCTTTACTTGCTTTCTTTCTCTCTCTTTTTTTTTAGCCTAAGGATTTGTATATATAATACAAGAAAAAGTATAATAATAATTATATTATTAATAATAATAAAATGTCAAAAATGCGTGGCAAAATGCATAAAATATGGTCCACAAATGCAGGCATGCAGGTTTGAATTCCAAATATTGGTTTTGTCAAATACATGATTTGAGTAGTAAAGGCAACAAAGTCATATATATAACAATGTGTGCAAATCAGGAATCATGTCTAAAGAAAAGTTAACACAATATTCTGTGAAGTATCAAAGCTACAGGTGGAATGCAAATGCTCAATAGACCATCCTTTTCCTTATGACTTTATGAGATGAGATGCATCAGGTTGCTTTCTTAAAAAGTTACCAAATAAGAACCCCTTTTTTTGAAATAATATTAACAGTAAAAGATGAGGCATTTAGTTAATAACACTAGCTAGTACTATCAATAAAGCTAATAGCTAATAATACATATGTTTGGTAACATAACAAGATATTTGTTAAAGAACAAATGTTGTAGAAGGAATGTGAATAAAATAAAATAAAGTTACTGTATGTTTATAAAAAAAAATTGGCTGAAGCGGTTTGCAGCTATAAAAAAAAATATTTATGTATGGATATGAGTAGGATTTAGACGTGTAGTGGGTAACGGCTGCCATTTGACAGTAAACTGCTTTGTAAAGAACTTCATATGGGTGCATGAAAAGGTGTGAAAAATTATGTGAGTAGAATAAAAAAATAAATAGCAGAACTTATTTAATGGCAAGTGGACAAAAATCTGTGGCTTGGATTTTATCAAGAGAACAACCACTATTGCAATAAATCCTCACGTGAAGTGTAAATGGTTATATTTATCTAGCAGCCTTCACCTGCAGATTTTGTGTGAGAAGACGGAACTTCTTTGATGGCAATACTTGCAGCTAATTGGAGGGAGTCGGCCTTGACCGGCCGCTATGAAGGCCTTCGGTTTGGTGAGTTCAAAACTTTTTGGAAGTATATTGATTAAGAGGGGAGAGAAGGAGTATAAAGCTGGAGCTGTTGACGTTGAAGAGGTGGCGACGGAAGACTAAAGATCTTGATCGGAAGGCCCTAGCACTAAGATTGGATGTGGAAGAGGTGCTTGCGGGGAGAAGCTCAAATGTGGCGTGGATCAGTGGTTTAGAGGGAAGTGAAGCGTGAAGACAGACGGTTGGATTTGTGTCTTAGAAGGCTTCGAGTGGTGGTGAGGATGCAGACGAGCAGGGGTGTTATAGTCGTGGATTGCAGTGGAAGCTTGCTGCTATGTGGAAGACGAAGTAAGCAAAAAGACCCGCTTCTATTCGGGCTCCTTTCATTTAAGGATGAGATCCATGTGTTGTATGGAAAGAACTAGACGAGAATTCTGCGCCTTTGCTCCATTTTAACTCCTGAAAACATAGCAGCCTGTTGTGATAACAGACAAGGATTTGCACAAAAGGAGATATGTGAGTTAACGGGCATTTAATATATTTGAATCTAGTTTCTCTCTTTGGCTCCTGTTATTTTAATAAAATTTTATAAGCCATCAGCCAAATTGGTGTATGGCATCAGTTGTATTAATTTAGAATGACGAAACAGCTTTAACCAAGTCATAAGCCGCCTCGGTTTGCGTAATCTTTCTTGTTTTGTGTGTTGACTATCTCGGTTTGCATTCCAACGGCTTCGTTTAACGTGTTGAACTCGCCGAATATTGGAATTAGAGAAATTAATAGTGGAATTAGGGTATTTTCGATGTCCCGGTCGCAATGACACAGTCCGTTTTGAAATCGGACGTCGTTTGGGTGACGACGAGGCTTAGTTCCCTTATAATGCGTACCCTCGCAACATATTTGAATCGCCTTTGAAATTTGCGACACCACCTCAAACGATCCAATTTAATCAAATAAAATGTAGATTCTTAATGCCGATGATGTTCCGGACGCAACGACGCCATCCACTTTGCAATCGGACGTCATTTCGTCACCGACGATGCTAATTTCTCTCGTAACGCGTTCCTTTGCATCATATTTGGATCACCATTGAAATTTACGATGCGACCTTAAATGATCCAATTTATCAAATAAAATATAGAATCTTAATGCCGACGACGTTCTGGACGCAACGGCGCCATCCGTTTGGCAATCGGACGTTATGTCGTCTCCGTAGAGGCGAATTTCTGCAATACACGTGCCTCTGCATCATATTTGGATTGCCTTTAAAAATTGCGACATCATATCATTTGATCCAATTTGATCAAATAAAATGTAGATTCTTAATTTCGACGACGTTCTGGATGTAATGGCAATATTCGTTTTTCAATCGGACGTCATTTCGTCACCGATGAGGCTAATTTCTCTCGTAACGCGTGTCTCTGCATCATATTTGGATCTCCTTTGAAAATTGGGACATCACATTAAATGATCCAATTTGATCAAATAAAATGTAGATTCCTAATGCCGACGATGTTCCGGACGCAATGATACTATCCATTTGTCGATCGGACGTCGTCCGAGAGTCTTTGAGGCCTCGTTTCCATCGTAATGCATGCCTTTATATCATATTTGCACCGCCTAGAAATTCACCACCATCTCGGATCATCCAAATTTATTAAATAAAATGTATATCCTGAATGTCAACGACGTTCCAGACACAATGTCGTAGTCCATTCGTCAATCAGAGGTCATTTGATCCTCGACGAGGCCTCACTTCCTTCATAACGCATGCCTTCGCAACATATCCAAATCGCCTTTGAAAATTGCGACCTTACCTCAAACGATCTGATTTAAAAAAATAAAATGTAGAATCATAAAGCCGACGACGTTTCGGACGCAATGGCACTGTCCGTTTGTTAATCGGATGTCATTCGAGCATCTTCGAGGCCTCATTTCCTCGATATGCACATCTTTTCATTACATTGGGATTTGCGCTACCAATCTAGATACTCCAAATGGGATAAACAAAATACAATTTTCATAGGTTGGCAACATTCTGGATGCAACGATAAAGTCTGTTTGTCGATCTGGGATCGTTTGATCAGTCGTGTACTTTAATTTCGGGTGTCGGTCGTCCCTTTTGACTGATCTCGTTCGATTCAATTGCGAGGGGTCTCGACCTAGCAGAATTCGACGTCCTGATCGCAACGACACCATCCATTTGGCAATCAGAGGTTGTTTGACCCTTCTAGTGGTGTGCGATGCTAAGGCGCTTATCGCTTTATTCACCTGCTTGGATCCTTTCTCGCGTGGATTGAGGTATATGGGTCAACAAATGCCCCCCAATAAATGTGATACACGCCTAGAGCGAATCACGTTTGTTGTATGTTGATTGACCCTGTGGATCTCCAGATATTTATTCTAGATGTCACACCGAGGGTCCTATTGAGCGGATCTCCAAAAACTTATTTGGATATCACACCGGAGGTTTTTATTTTGTGGATCTCCAAAAGCCTCTTTAGATGTCACACTAGCTCTCTTTCTTCATAGATCTTTTAGATGTGCCCATAGATGGTTGATAGATTGGCTTTAGTCAAGTAGAGATTCCCAGGATAGTGATATGACACTTCGTATTTGGATCCCTAGAACATGGCTTTATAGATTGATGCTAGTGGATAACATATGCTCAAGATTCTTCAATCATCTAATCGTATCTTGACGAAATTTTAAAAATTTATTTGGGGATCTCAGCACGCAGGACGATATCGACCCAAATAAATATTTAAAATGCCCCCAATCTTTAGGGACATTTATAGATGTCATCAGGGTGCTCATCCTGCAACTTTGGCTAGAGCCCTGGGATTTTGATTCTTCTGTCCTGTACTTTATGCTGCAGACATTGATGGAGAATTTTCATGATTTGTCTCTATGGACTTGTTAGGTGATTTTTTTTTATTCCTTTGGCCCTATGCTTTTTGCTTTGACGGGCTTGATGAAGGAATAGATGTCGATGACCTAAACCCTCAGGTTTGCATTAAGTCAATGGAGAAAAGTTATCAGTCCAGAGCTTTGTGCATAACGGAATTGTTGATAACAGAATCATCTTAGTTCAGCCTTGGCTTTTTATGAACTTTGAGATATTTTTCTTCGGTCCTTTGCTTTGTGCTTTGATGGACTTATCGAAGAAGAGTTCCTTCGATCCTCACTTTGTGCTTTACAGATTTGTTGAAGGATTTGCAGGTTCTGGATTTAGTTGATAGTACCGAACGTAGGTAGTATCTTGATCCTTAACCACTTAAGAAGACTTTCATCTGAGTCACTTGAGTTCATTAGATTGGGTGAGCTAAGATTTCATAGTTCTTTATCCTCTGGTTGCTGAAGTGGGGGTTCCGCTACTACGGCCTTTCTTATGGCTTGTTGAGTAAATAGAGCTGCCAGCGATCCGGTCATATTTGGGCTTGTTGGATTCGACCTTTTACACCCATTCAGACTTCAGACATGAGCTATGAGAAATACGCTTCACAATGCTGATTTTACTGAAGTTAACAGATTTGGAGTTATCCTCTGTGGTTGCAGATTTTGGAGCCTACGAGCATTCAGTAGCTGCTCGAGATCCCTCCTTCCCACCAGAATGTTGATTCTCCAGTCATTTAGGAGAATTTTGTAGACTACGACTCCTAGAACTTGTTGAGTCAAATCAGCCTTCGTTCTTCCATCAGTCCCTACTAACGGGTTGACGAAGTGGGGGTTCCGCTACTACGGCCTTTCTTATGGTGTGTTGAGTAGACAGAGCTGCCAGCGATCTGGCCATATTTGGGCGTGTTAGATCCGGCCTTTTACACACATTCGAACCTTAAGCTTCAGACTGTTAAAAAACTTCAAGCTTTTATGGCTCAATTTGTTGGAGCGTATATATTCACAAAAAATCTTCTTTTTTGACTTTTGAAATCTTAGTACATTTGGAAGGTGAGATGTCCCAAACTTCATGAAAAATTACCCACATGTACACTAATAATAGAAGTTATCACATCCTGATTTAAAGGGATGTTCGTAGTCTATGATTTTAAATATTTATTCGGGGATCTCAGCACGTAGCGCGATGTCGACCCGAATAAATATATAAAAGTATTTCTTTTTTTGTTTTTGTTGATTTTTTTTTCACAATTGATATTCGAGATTTTTAAATATTTATTCGAGGATCTCGGCACGCAGCGCGATGTCGACCCGAATAAATATTTAAAATGCCCCTAGTTTTTTTTTTTGCAACATCTACATCCGGGAGTTTTAAATATTTATTCGGGGATCTCGGCACGCAGCGTGATGTCGACCCGAATAAATATTTAAAATGCCCCCTAATTTTTTTTTTTGCGAAATACATTCTTGTGTCACAAGAGAATTTCGAAATATATATGTTATACATATGCTAGTGGGCATTTGTGAGATACACAATAGAATTTTAAATACTTGTTGATTCCTATGCATGATACTTCTTCAAGTTTCGGCCGTTAATTGGGGACATAGGCCTTTGACCCTCCAGGTCAATCAATTAATAAGCTCATCCTATGTACATCTTCTCAATGACGAACGAGCCTTCCCAATTGGACACAAATTTTTCACCAATTTTTCGGTCTGGGATGATTGGCCTTCTCAGCACCAGGACTAATTGCCCTTCTTGAAATGCTCGATGACGTACCATCCGGTCAAATGACTTCGCCATCCTTGCCTGATAGATCTCCAGGTTTTATTGAGCTTGTAGTCTTCCTTCATCGAGTTCATCGAGTTTTTCTGTTCTCAATCGGGCATTTTGCTCCTAAGTTAGATCATACTTGATAGCTACACGGAGTGACGGTAGCTCAATTTCCAATGACAATACAGCTTCCACCCCAAACACTAGTGAGTAGAGAGTGGCTTTAGTCGGTGACTTGTAAGTAGTACGATACGCCCATAGTGCCTCCACCATCTTTGTGTGCCACTCTCTTTTAATTTTGGTGAGGATCTTCTTTAATAGTTTCCCCATCGTCTTGTTAAAGGCCTCTGTCAAGCCATTGGCCCTTAGATTATATATTGATGAATATCGCCAATCGATCTTGTGATGCTAGACGAACTTGTATATTTTTGTGCTCTTAAATGCTGTGCCATTATCTGAGATCACACGACGTGGTACATCGAATCTATATACAACATTATGGGTGAAGAAGTTAATCACATGCTCGGACGTGACTTCTTTGAATGGGGCTGCTTATGCCCACTTAGAAAAATAGTCTGTTGCTGCTAGAATGAAACGGTTCCCAGCTGATGATGGTGGATCTATCGGTCCAATTATATCAGTTCCCCAGCATTCGAATGACCAGGAAGCTACTGTCGGGTGTAGTGGATTTGGTGGCTGATGAATAACATCACCGTGAATCTGACACTCATGGCACCTTTTAGCATGGTTAATATAATTTGTCACCATTGTTGGCCAATAATAACTCATCCTCTTGATTTTAGCGGCCATTTTAGGACCCGACTGATGTGCACCACAAAGTCCTTCATGAACTTCTACTACTACTTTATCAGCTTCCTTGGTCCCTAGGCACCTTAGCCACATCTGGTCAAAAGCCCGTCGATATAACATGTCATTTACAAATGCATATCGCAGCGCTCTTTTTCGGATCTGTGCAGCCATAGACCTTTCTGTCGGGAGTTTATTTTCTTTGAAGTAGTCAATGAATGGTTGTCTCCAATCATTTTCGACTTCAATATCTAAACAATATCACCACGATTCGAAAGCTTGACTAGCTGTATGTCTCTTTGCCACATGGTATTCTTCAGGATAATTTTCCATAACAATCTGATGGAGGGGTTGAGGTTCAACTGGAATTACATCCTGCTTGCCTGAATTTTGTACCTCTTCTGCCATCGGGAATTGTAATAGAGCAGGCTCCAAGATTCGACGTTTATAAACCCTGATGAATATGGGCTTCTCTTCATTGGTATTTGCCATCTCCTTGGCCAATTTGACCAAACAATCTGCTTTCCCATTCTGCCCTCTAGGAACTCGAGCTATTTCAATATTTGGCAACTGTTTCAGGAGCTCAAGGGTTCTCCTATGGTAATGAGCCAACTCAAGTTTGCAAATCTTATAAACCCCCAAGACTTGATTTATTACAAGTTGAGAGTCACCAAAAATTTGAAGATTTTGAATTCTGACATCAATTGCGATCTCCAGTCCCACGATTAAAGCTTCATACTCGGCTTCATTGTTGGTCCGGGGTTCAGTTAAACTGAATGAAAATCTCATTATGCCTCCTTCTAGTGCTATGAAAATAAGACCGATGCCAGCTTGTGCCCTAGTAAGATTTGGAGGTCGGGCATGTTTAATCGACGATGCTCCGTCGAAATACATCTCCCAAAATGTTACTTTCTCGTTTTCCTCAACTTGCATGATTTGTTCATCATTAAGTGGGGAGTCTGCTGGGATAGGATGTGCAGCGAGAAAATCTGCCAAGGCTTCTCCTTTCACAATCTTTTGTGGTAGGTACGTGATATCAAACTGTAATAATAATACTGCCCATCTGGCCAGGCGACCTATCAACGCTGGTCTTTTCATCAAGAACATCAGCAGATCGATCTTTGATATTAGTGTGATCTTATGAGACAACATATAGTGGCGGAGCTTCTGAACTGCAAAGATCAGTGCTAGGCAATGCTTATCAATTGGAGTATAGCGGATCTCTGCTCCGATCAACCTCCGACTGATGTAATAAAGTGCATTTTCTTTTCCTTCTTCATTATGTTGGGCCAATAATACTCCAAGGGACTCTTCTAATGCTTCCGTGTACAGTATAAGAGGCTTACCCGGGATTGGCGCCGCGAGAATGGGCGGATTTAGCAAGTATCTTTTGATGCTGTCAAACGCTTCCTGACACTCAGCATCCCATCTGAAGCGAACATCTTTTTTCATAAGCTTGGAAAATGGATGGCACCTACCCGATAGATTTGATATAAATCGTCGAATGAAAGGCAGTTTTCCTTGCAAGGAGCGGAGTTGTCGAAGGTTTCTGGGTGGCGGTATCTCTATAATCTCCTTGATCTTGTTTGGGTCAATTTCAATTCCTCGATGACGGACTACATACCCCAGAAATTTACCATAAGAAACACAAAAGGCGCATTTGTGAGGGTTCGTCTTCAGATCAAACTTTCTGATTCTCTCGAATATGATCCTTAGGTCATTTAAGTGATCTTTACGATCAATGCTTTTAACAACCAGGTCATCCACATAACACTCGACCTTCTGGTGTATTAACTCATCGATGATACGTGTCATTGCCCTTTGGTAGGTGGCACCAGCATTTTTTAGGCCAAAGGGCATGACCGTGTAGCAGAATATACCGATGGGTGTTCTAAATGCCCTTCTCATCTACATGTGCTATTTTGATCTGGTTGTAGCCCGACGATCCATCCATAAATGAGAACATATCAAAATTTGATGTACTTTCCACCAAGAGTTCGGACACAGGGAGCGGGAAATTATCTTTTGGGCAAGCCTTATTGAGGTCCCGAAAATCGATACATACGCGAATCTGCCATTCTTCTTCTTTACCGGGACAATATTGGCAATCCAATCGGCATATTTTTCTTCTCGGATGAAGCCAGCCTCTATGAGCTTCTTGGTTTCGTCAATCATCTATTCTTCTATCTCCAATCTCATTCTTCTTGGAGCTTTTTTGACAGGTGTTGCATCTAGTTTGATGGCTAGTCTGTGAACTGCCACATCAGAGGATAAGCCTGACATCTCAGCATATATCCAGGCAAAGCAATCCCTGAATTCACAAAGTAGCTCTTTCATTTCTTCTAGTTGGTCTTCTGGTAGTATGGAGCTAATGAAGGTCGGGCGAGGGTCCTCCTCAGTCCCTAAATTTATCTCCCTTAACTCATTCATAGTGGCTTCTTGTCCACCATCTTCAAGTTCTTCAGGTGCAGGCTCAGCTTCTACTGGTTGATCATCATAATCGTTAGCTTCATAAATCTCTTCAGCACCATCATTACCAGATTCAATTTCCCTGCATGTAATGGCACGACACATCTCCCCTTGGGAATGTCTTTGCATTACAATTCCGAGACCTCTTCTAGCGAAAATATCTTTTCTTCGTAACATATGGGGATTTCTTTGATACCAAAGCTTTAGGAAAATGTGAAGTTGTTGCTTAGGGATGCGAATTCTAACTTATTTTTGCAACATCCTCCGTACATTTTCAGTAATAAATCTGGGCATTCTTGTAGGCACTAACTCCCTACGTTCAGTGGGCCTGTAGAGCCAATCTCGATTCTCTTCATCTCCATCCTCTCCAGATTTGTAAAATAGGGTTCCCGATCCACCCCTATTTCTTCAATGAGGTACATAAAATATTATAAGTTCCTTAAAATATTATGGGGGAATGGGCGTGACTACACATTCATTATCTAAAATTGAGAGATTATCTATCCTCTTTGAAAGTACATGTTGCATATTATTCATGTAGATAGACTCGTAATCATATTCATCATCTGAATATCTTGCATTCTTTTTCCCCCTAGCTATTGATCGGCATATTTCCTGAGATTTAACAGGGATGGCATCATCTTCATCTGTGTCGCTCCCTAGATGAGGCAAATATTTTCTTGATTTAGGAGTGATTGCTTCTTTGGGAAGAGTCGGCGTTGCCTTCTTTCTTCCCGTTTGCTTCTTCTCATCATCTTGTTTGGACCGTTTTGCAGCCTTTAGGTTTGATGCCTTAGTCTCGAGAGAACTTGATGGCTTTGATTCCTTGGGGATGAAGTATCTAGCATCTTCATAAATTTTCACCTCATGAACTGCAAAGGGCTGAATATCACCGGAGATTCTGAACTCCTCTCCCTCTCTGATATACTTCATACACTGATGTAGTGTTGATGGGACAATACCATAATCGTGCAACCACGGGCGACCCAGAAGCGCCTTAAATGAGGTGTCCGCATTAATCATATAGAATTTGGCCTCGGTATGGAGTTCCCCAAATACTATAGGGAGCATAAATGATCAAAGGGTCTTTTGTCCCTTTTTATTGAAGCCGTGCACCATCAATTTGTCTTGCCCGAGGTGCTGCACATCGAGACAAAATGATCTTAGAGCTTTCAAGCTTGTAAGGTTGATAGAGGACCCGGGATCTATCAAAATTCGACTGATTATCATCCCGTCACTTTCTGTAGTGACATATAAAGGCCGATTATGGTATGATGTTCCGAGCATCATGTCATCCTCGGCAAAAGCAATGATTGGCTTATTTTGAGCTTGCAAGACTTCAGTCAAGTTACGCTCAGCAAAATAAGCCTCATATCTTTCAGGGTCCCTGAGAGCCTGAATCAGGGTCTCCCGAAGATCTTTGGACATCACCAGAGTGTCGTATATGCTAAGCTGTGCTGGGATTTTTCTCAAATGGGATAGGATATTGTAATATATACCTTTAGCTGGAGTTTTCTTTTTCTTGGAATCTTTGAGAATGATATCTTCATTAACGACAATCTCCTTCCCTTTGTCTTTATCAAAGATTCTTTTCTTTGGTGGAGACGGTAGTGTTTTACCACTCCTCAATTGCACTTGGGCAATTTCTTCCTGTTCGGACTCATTTAACGGTGCATTATCTTCAGAATCGATCATTGCCTCATTTGGAGATTCATCTGTTGATTCAGAGCTGCTGCCCAAATTCACCTGTTCCATCTGCGAAGTGATATCAGGCTCTGATTCATCATCTTCTGAAAAATATAAATCCTCTTGTACACTGTAATCCATTGGTGATACCATCATACAGGACTTAGAGGGTGCTTCTTTTTCCTTTTTGGCCCGAGTTACCGGTGTTGTTGATATAACTCGACAAGTTTCCAAGGGAAGTGTATCTTCATCAACTTCTTTTTCTTCTTCGATTTTGAGTTCTGCCATAAAATCAGCAAGCTTAATCGGGCGTCTAACAGTCTGATAGTATTCATCTAAACTACCGATAACACTTTGGGTTGCTATCTTTTTCTCTCTAGGCTTCTTCAACTTGGTCTTCTTCTTCGAGGATTTCACCTTCCCAGACTTCGAACTGCCAGCTTGGTTAAGGAGTTGCTTAGAATTGGATGCTCGCATTGCAGGTAGTGCTTTGAGATCTACCACTGGCTCTGTGGGAGACTTCCACTTCATACATGAAACACCCTCAAGCTGCTTCAGCATCATCAATGTTTTCTTGGAGACTACAGTCTCCCATTATTCTTCTTGAATCACTTTCTTTCCTTTTCTTCTTTCTTCAACCGGGGGTATGGAGGAAGTCGTAACTACCCGGGTTGATTCTTTTCTGGGATTTACCAACACATTATCTAACAATGTGAGCTCTCCCTTTCGGTATTTCCTTTCAACCCAATCCTTGAAGATATAACAATCTTCCATGGGATGGCCAAGCACTCGGTGATAAGGGCAATAATTTGGGTCATTAATTTCTTTCGACTCCTCTAGCCTCTTGCACTCTGGCAGTTCTAGGCCTGCTTTTAGTGCCTGTCGAAATAACTTTGCGATACTCACTCTTTTGAATGGATATTCTTTATTCATTTTATCTTTGAGAGATGGGAACGTTCTATCACCGATTCTCATTGCTTGCCTCGGGCGTTCCCCTCCGCTTTGAAAAGTTCATGGCCTTTCATTTCCACCGAGTATCAACTTTGGTTGGGGGTTAGAGTTGTAGACTTGTTTTGACTTTTCTTCATACTGCATTGGTTGTTTGTCTTTATCTACATTATAAACCACTTGTTTCCCCCTATTCGGCTTAAGAGAGGATGCAGAGTAAGTTTCCCTCCTTCTTGTCTCTGAAGTTTTGGGCTTCTTGGTCTTGTCAGAGTTGCCCTCTGATCTTGACAACTTTAGCTTTTCAAATTTAGCCACTCTATCCAGCAGGTCTTGAAATGTGGTGATTGTAGCCATGCATAAGAAGGGTTGCATCTTATCATCGATATTTCCCATTAGTAATTGCACGGCGTGTTCTTCTTCTAGTTGTTGCTCACATTTCATGCTTAGATTACGCCAGCGAGGTATGTATTTCGATACTGGCTCCTCTTTCTTTCGCTTATCTAAAGCGAGATCGGCGATCGTGATCTTCTCGGTCGCACTAGCGAATCTCTTCAAAAACATGACCTCTAATTCTGTAAAAGTTTTTATAGAGTCATTTGGCAACTCGGCATACCATTTAAATGCAGTTGTTGTCAAACTGTTAATGAATTGCGGAAGAGCAGAGCATCATTTTCCCCTGTATTCCCGCAGGTAGCCTTGAACTGTGTCAGGTGCTGTCGGGGGTTGTTAGTGCCATTAAATGTTTGAAATTTTGGAACCGAATACCCCTTCGGGTACAGCACTTGGTCGTATTTAATGGGATAAGGACGACCCTTGCCAACCAATTTTCATGCCTGATCAATGGCTATGATAGCCACGATCTTCTCTGTAATTATGCCTTCAAGCTGTGCAGCCATTACAGACTCGAAGATGCTGGCAATATTTTGAGTAGGCTGACGAGTTATATTCTGAGCCTCGTGAACGTGCTCAGGAGTGCCTCGTACTCCCGAGACTTGAG
The DNA here is from genome assembly GCF_001605985.2 of Dendrobium catenatum. Classification (NCBI taxonomy): domain Eukaryota; kingdom Viridiplantae; phylum Streptophyta; class Magnoliopsida; order Asparagales; family Orchidaceae; genus Dendrobium; species Dendrobium catenatum. The sequence continues at coordinate 528,019 of NW_021319302.1, read as the reverse complement.
GCATTTGATGATTCAGAGGATCAGGCATGGCGCTGCCGGTAGCAGTTCTCTGCATCATCTACATCATTGCTGCTATTTGGGTCATCATCTCATTCATTTTTTTCATTCAGTTGAGAATTCTCTTTATCTTTGGCCCTCATCTGTCGCCTCATCTGTCTTCTCATGTCAGCGAGCGTGGTGTTTTGGTCATCAAAGGGATTCTCCTCAACATCTTCTATTTCTTGCTCTCTTGGGAAGCGATCACCTCCTCCAGCGATAGAACCAGTCTCTTGTTGGCGTACTTGTATGAGTTGTGGTTGCCGATCTCCATTGTCTTCTCCATCGTCGTGGTAGACTTCCTCGATAGCACGTGTATGTCTTACCATATAGACGACTTCAAGGTTCTTGATATCCTCTATTTCATCCTCCTGGTTTTCTTACATAAATTCATCAATATTCTCATCAAAATTCTCTTCTATATTTTCTTCAAGATTCTCTTCTATATTCCCTTCGAGATTCTTTTCTATATTCTCTTTGAGATTCTTTTCTATATTCTCTTCGAGATTTTTTTCCCCTTCGATATATTCCTCTCCTTCTTTCATCTATTCTTCTCCTTCCCTTTCTACTTCCAGTACCCGGATCTCTGAGCGGCGACGCCACTGGATCTCCGGCTCTTGATTAGGCAAGGAGATTTCTTCGACCAGTGGGCTATGATCTAAGTTAGTCTCTTCTTTCGGAGGAGATGGAAGGCAATGGAATCCCCTAGAGGATTCTCCAAGGTGTCAACCATCGGGAGGGACGTCATTGTAGGTCTTCTTTTGGACCCATTTTTGACGTTGTTAGTAGGTGGGGGCGGATCTCCGAGAAGCCATACCGGATGTCACGCCCAGATTTATTTCTCTTCTTCTTTCTTCTTCTCTGCGAGGCTTTGACCTCCAGATTTCCTTTCCCTTCCGCCGGGACCTTTCGGCGGTGGATCCCTGAACTTGAGGTTCAGGTGTCACACCCCAATGTTCACTGCGCGGAGCTTTTCGTTGATATCTTCCTCGTTCAGCTATATCGGCCTCTAAAACTGCTTCTTCATAAGTCCCCTCTCCTTGACTGTTTTCAGCACTCGATGTACTCGAGCAGATAGACGTTCAGGTTCTCTAGTTTTCTGAGGGGTTGGTGCTTGTGGTCGATGCTCCTAGAATGACTGTTTGAGCTCACCAGAAGAGCTATTCCTATTCGCCCATTTAAGATTGGTAAACTTGTTTTGGGTGGGGACATTAGCCTCAATCTCTTGGGCTAGCAGGTTTGATGGGTGCACAGGTACCGATTGTTGTTGAGCACGGAGCTCGGCATTTAGCTTTCTCCTTTGCCTCCTTGTTAGCTTCCCTCCAGATGAGGAAGCTTCAGCATTATTCTTCCTGGGTGTAGGAAACCCGACTGGCAGAGATGTGGTGTTTGCAGCCACCACAGAGATCCTTCCTCCAGCCACAACTCTCCTGGTGGTCGGGGCTTCTGACTGTGACAGTCATTCAAACACAGAAATCCTCCTATGAGGATTTGTAGCATAAGGTCATTGTGCTGGCAGATTCACGTGAACTGTAGGAGCTTCAGCAGTATTAAGTCTTCTAGAAGACCTCTCAGCATTCATGCCATTCACAGGAATGGTAGCACTCCTTGCAGCAAATGCCGGGAAGTTAACGCTACCAAATTTGAGGGTAGCTCCGGCATTTCCAGTGTTGATCAGAGCGTTTGCTAACTGAATGCTAGCTCCACCACCTTGTTGAACAGTAAAGGAGTATTCTGTAGATCCATCTAATCCGACCACGACAAGAGGTTGGGACGTGCAGGAGACTCAAACAGCAGGTGGCAAGGCTCTGGTTGGATCATGGCTTCGGTTTACCGAGCTGGACGTGAAGGAGAGGTGACTCAACGTGGAATGATCTTAAATTCTAGAGAAGCTCACCGTCAGTGCAATAAGTAGGATTTTTGGAAGTTAATCGGTAGTGGAGAACAGGCCGGCCGTGGGTGTTAAGGGGAGCTAAGGGTTTTGTTGTGAGATTGTGAGTAGGTGATTGCTAGGCGTTTAATAACACAGTGGAGGCTCTCAAACAGGTTCATGGAAGTTTGAGATTGGGCTGCCGTGGAAGAGAGTCGAAGTGACGAGAAATATTGGAGTTTCAGTGGAGTTCACAAGTGGCGATCAAGTGCGAGAGTAAAAAAAAAATAAAAGCCTCCAAGGCTTTTTCTCTCTGTCTCATTTTAACTAAGAAGTCGACCACTTGATCGAGGAGCTGCCGGTTGACGGGATTTGATCGGAGCAGCTTTCGGCGGATTTTAAGGGATTTTCAGGATATTTGCAGAGATTTGCACAAGATTTTGTTTCAACGAGGTTAGCGGCATTTAATTTGGACTTGAAATTTGTTCTGACTTTCCTGTTTTGATTAAATCCATGAGCAATAGTAATAATGATTTCCCTTAATTAGTAATTGCATTAAATAAAGATGATAGTGAAGGATCAGTCACTAAAACAATCTTGATTTGCGAGATTTCCTCAAAATTTGTGCTTATGTCACCTTGAAATGCGTGTAGTCACCTCGTTTAATGTGTCAAATTCATCAAACATATATATTAGACAAATTGGTAATGCATTTAAGGTATGGCCGACGTCTCGGTCGTAATGGAGCAATCCGTTTTGCCATCGGACATCGTTTGGGCGACGACGAGGCTTAATTCCCTCGAAGTGCGTGTTGTCTCGATTTGCATGCAAAACTTCATTCAAACAAATTGGCACTGTATTCATAATATTGACGGTGTTCCAGACCCAATGACGCAGTCTGTTTTGTGATCGAACATCGTTAGATCATCATCGAGGCTAATTCTCCCTCAAAATGCACGCCTTCGTAACATATTTGAATTTTTTTTGACACTATAGACGATCCAAATTTATTAAATAAAATGTGTATTCTCAATGCCGGGGACGTTCCGGGCGCAATGACACTGTCCGTTCATCAATCGGACGTCATCTGGGCATCTTCGAGGTCTCATTTCCGTCGTAGCGCAGGCCTTTATATTACATTTGTATCGCCTAGAAATTCACCACCATCTCAGATGATCCAAATTCATTAAATAAAATGTATATCCTGAATGTCAACGACGTTCCGGACGCCATAGCGGTGTCCATTTGTCGATCGGATGTCGTCTAAGCGTTTTCGAGGGCTCCTTTCCGTCGTAGCGCAGGCCTTTATAACATTTTTTTTAAATTGCCTAGGAATTCATGATACTATCGATGACCTTTGCAACAAATGGAGATAAAAAAAATGTTTCAATCATCTTTCTAGTGGTGGATCTTAATCTTTTAATAATCATTAGGATTCTTCTTATCAACAAATGCATGAGAGTTAAGGAGCTGCAAACACTGATCTTTCTCCAAACCTTCTAATCTAAATACTTCACCCCCCCCCCCCCTTTTTCTTCTTTTTCTTTTTAATAATCGTTGCAATCATCATTGCAGTTGAGCCCGTTCGAGTTGCTATCAAAATTCTACTACCAAAACTCCCATAAGCCAAAGGGGACGAGCACCTTTTCCATTTACTTTTATCCTTCTTCTCATCATCCTCCCAAATGTCATCTAGCATATTTAAGGACTTTTTTGGACATGATCTCAGCCTGAAGACTATCTTGAAGTGCCTCAACTATCCCCAAATGAGGCCTCTCCTTCTTAAGAGATTCCAACATATCTATAATGGCTTCCCTTTTTTTTTTTCAACGTCGTTGGAAACATAAACCCACATTTTAAGATCAAATTTCTTTGTCATTTCGTCTTCATAAACATGTTGTAGGAGATTTGTCTTTCCCATACTTCCATGCCCCACTATAGGTAGGAGAGATATTTTTCTGTACAAATCAGCTCCATTAATAGAAGCTTGATGTTCCCCATTTGATTGCTTCTTCAACTAGTGCATAATAAAATTCAATACAATCCATATTCAAGTTGAATTCTCTTTATCAAATCTAAGATTCATGGGCAAGTTTTAGGGGTCAACAAATGCCCCCCAACAAATGTGGTACGCGCCCAGAGCGAATCACGTTTGTTATATGTTAGTTGACGATCCTCAGTAGCTCCCCCTTTTTTTTAGCACTTATCTTTTTTTTTATTAGCATTTTATTTTTATCATTACTGCCTTTTGACACATTCTTCTTATTTTTCCTTTGCAGGAAATGTTTCACTGGTAGAGACCCGACGATCTGCCTCCAGGCGAGCCTAGTGAGGATGCCATTTGGGAGGCCATTGACAGACAGGACTCTCAGGACAGTGCTAATGTTCGAGATAGACTGGAGCAGCACCAGGACATGCTGCGTGGGCGGGACATTTTTCACGACTTCTTTGCTCGCTTCCCCTACTCCCAGAGCTTCCTGAGAGTTCTATTGCCTTTGAGAACCCAGAGAGGTGGGTCACCAGTCTAAGACTGCAGTACGGGGAGTACCACTCGTTAGAGAGTTCTTTGGCACAGGTTGGCTGCGGTACATGTGATGTTCTAGTGCCAGCAGTGGACATGCTCGAGCCAGTTGGACAGATGAGTCTACTTAGCCACCATCAGCTACAGTCGTCACCCCCTCTAGAGTGGCCGAGGGACTCAGTAGTTCGACGGATCCAGAGCCCCATTAGCGGCTATGTTTACTGGGCTCGCTACATACTTCAGGCACACAGGGAGACTCTCCGGACTGCTGGGATCTACAAGGCAGTGTATGTCTCACTGTTCGACTACGGGGGTCTTCCACTTCTTGGGCCCGGGGTCTGGTTGAGTTTTGGGATGCCGGTCGTAGCACTTGTTGGATTTGAGCAGAGGAGCTTATAGTTACTCTCTCAGACTTACAGACGGTTTCTAGGCTTCCTATTTTTTGATATAGTTTTGAGGAGTGTGTACCTCTAGATGAGCAGTTGTTTCACAGAGTTCCTTTAGTTGATGGCGATAGGAGAGGTAGGTTGGCACTGCCGGTCATTTACCCTACACTTCTCCAGCACTACAGGCATTCATATCGGGAGTCACGTTTGTCGAGGCACGGCGGGCTATCATGCCAGTGGACCTTTGGATTCGTAGCTTCCTTCAGGAAAGGTTCTTGTTTTCAGCCGCTGCATTACAACATGACCCATTTGACTTTGGTTTACAGCGCGGTACTTCATTGACAGAGGAGACTGCCGAGCCCTTTCCTTCTGCTAGTCTTATTTCTCGAGCTTTACCAGGTGTCGACGGGGACTTACTGCTAGCAAGATTTTTGGCGCCTTGGTTTAGTACCTTCGTACTTCCGCTCAGGACAGAGTCTTTGAGATTCAGCATCCTCTTAGCAGCCAGTAAGTTGTCGGTGGGACAGAGGCTTGCTCTTGCTCCTGCTGTCCTTGCTAGAGTGTACAGAATTTTACATACTACTTCAGAGGCTAGCTCTTTGGACGTACATGATTCAATTTTGCCGTGGCAGTACTTGTATGTCTGGGTTCACTTGCACGTCCAGGGAGCCTTTTCTTATTTAGAGACTCCGGCCTACTTTCTGTAGAGAGGGAAACCCACTGTTCTACAACTCTTTCAGGCTTCTTCTACTTTTGAGTCAGAGAGGATTAGGTTGTTCTTCTTTGCCCCGCAATCAGTCTCAGATTGATTTGTCATGGTACACTAGCCAGACACAGTTAGCTTGCCACCCAACCAGAGGGGTATAGTTCTAGTTGACGGAGTTGATCACAGAGGTAGGCGTACACTACTGCTCCGTAACTAGAGTTTGGCAGTTGCTGAGTGCTTTATCAGCATGCGCTCAGGCTTATTGTGTCACCGTCAGGGTGGCTTTGTGACATAGGAGGGCTACCAGCCCAATAGGGTTGCTAGGCAGTTTGGGTTTTCACAGGCTACAGCATACAACGGGCGGGTACTCCTCCCAGGGGTCACAGATGTACTACACATGGGGATGGTTCTGCCAGAGACTCATTTTTATGTTGCTACTATGACTTGGGCGCACTTACTGAGGCTGAGGACAGATTCCAATTTTCTTTTAGCCTAGTCGTCTGCTCAGACATGAGTTAGTTACACCCGACTGTTGTGGGTACAGTTGTCTTTCGGACCTGCTTTGGAGCACGGCGCTAGGAGGTATAAGCTTCGGGTACGAGAGCTTGGATCGTCGAGGGGACGTAAGTCCCGTCAGAGTCTTCCAGAGGTTGCTGGTGACAGAGGTACTACCCTATCTCTTCTCCTTTTTTTCTTCTTGTCAGTATTTAGTTTGATAAATATTTGATCATTTGATATACATTTTTTTGGTGTAGGAACACACACTGAGGCTCGTACCACTTCTACAGAGGTTGTTCCTTCTCCTGCCAGAGTTCTAGATGTGGCACATGCGCCACCTCAGGCAGAGTCTTCCCGGTCATCTCGCCGGCGGGCCAGCTCTCAGCTTGTTACCTCTTCCAGGAGGTCTGTAGACGCTCGCCCCTCTCCTAGGGATCTTGGGGAGAGTATACAGAAGCCTAAGAGATCAGACTTTGCGGGATACAGTACACTAGACCCTTCTACCGACTTCTCTTTCGCAGTAGACCCCTACGGGTCATTCTGGCCGGGCGAGTCTTCTGGTACCGGCGCCACTCTACTTTCAGAGTTCTTTGGAGGGCCTCCATATACACTGCCACCGTTAGGCTTGGTGCCCACGGAGTTCTCTTTCTTCCCTGAGGGCCACCCGACTGACTTTGTGAGCTCTTCTCTCGTTCCTGTCAGTTACTCGACCGACCTTATGGGACCTACATCTGCTCTAGCCAGCTACCCAGCCGACCCTGCGGGTCCTTCTTCAGCTCCAGCCAGTTACCCAGCCGACTCTTTGGGTCCCTCTTCAGCTCTAACCAGTTACCAGCCGACTCTGTGGGTCCCTCCACAGGTATGTATTTATTATAAGTTAATTTATTTTAAATGCATTATTATAATATTTTCTCCATATTAATTACTTCTCATCTTTTATGCTGTTCCAGCGGGATATGATTACACATCAGAGATAAAATGCCTTGTTCCTCTACATCCGTCTTTCATGAGCACTAAGATGTGTAGTGATTTGGTGTTACCTCTGAGGACGTTAGTTTTCAGCATTGACCCCAGGTCTCCAGAGTCTTGGCACGACTTTTTTTCTACTGCCAACCATCTCCTTGGCCTACTTGCCAAGTATGGGGTGAACGCCTCTGAGTTACTTTTTTGGGAGGCGGTGTGCCTAGAGGCAGAATCCTGCATCTGGCAACTGAGCTCCTTCTCGATCACCCGGTCTACGGTTACACTTCCAGAGATAGAGGGGATGGTTGTTAGCTGCAGAGCGAGGGCTGATGATGCTCACGACCTACATGACCGTAGTGTAGAGATCCTGAGGAGACACTGTCAGAATACTTCTAACATGACTCGGAGGAAGGCGAGCTGACAGCCCGTATGCAGAACATGTGGAGGGACATCATGCAGGCGATGTCTCAGAGGCTTCACATACAGGAGAGACGTAGACGACAGGATTGTCTTATCATAAGGGAGGAGCAGCGTCAGAGAGCTTTGCAGCAGGAGGTGTTGGATGCAGACGCTTCTCTAGCATGTGCCGTGGAGCAGTTTTAGGTCGCCCAGTCAAAGTTTCAGACTTTGGCTACGATTACTGACAGGCTAGAGAATTTACGGGCTCGCCTTTTCTGACACGTTCTCGTTCATTGTTGTTTTGGTCTGTACTTTTTGTAGTGACTTGAGTCTCCATGTACTTGTACCTCATGATGATTATTATATATATGGAGAAATTTCTTTTTAGTGTTTCTTCCTTTTTTTTGTACTCTGAGCTGTGTTGAGTTGTGTGCTGGAATTATACTCTGAGTTTAAATTTTAGGCTTATGTTGTTGTACCACAGGAAATTTTAAATATTTATTTGAAGATCTCGGCATGCAGCGCGATGTCGATCCAAATAAATATTAAAAATGCCCCTAGTTTTTCATGATAGTTTTGAGAAATGTCGCTTCAGCCACTAGTTGGAATCAGAAGCCATTAGATTTAGCTCAAATTCCGAAAATTTTGGCTCCTTTTGTCCTATGCTTTGTGCGATGGACTTGACGAAAGATTTGTAGGTTCTTGGATTCAGTTGATAGCACCAAATGTGGATAGTATCTTAATCCTTAACCACTTGAGAAGACTTTTAATCTGAGTCAATTGAGTTCATCAGATTAAGAGAGCTAGGATTTAGTAGCTTTTTGTCCTATAGTTGCTGAAACGGGGTCCCTCTACTACGGCCATTCTTATGGCGTGTTGAGTAGACAGAACTGCCAGTGATCCGGCCATATTTGGCGTGTTAGATCCGGCCTTTTACACCCATTCAGGCTTTAGACTCGAGCTATGGGAAATATGCTCCCCAATGCTGACTCTTCTAAAATTAGTAGATTAGAAGTCATCCTTTGTGGTTGAAAACTTTTATCCATTGGAATTCCGATTCTCTAGTCAATTAGGAGAGTCTTGTAGACTATCACCCCTAGAACTCATTGAATCAAATCAGCTTTCATTCTTCCTGCAATCCTTACTGATAGGTTGACAAAGTGGGGGTTCCGCTACTACGGCCTTTCTTACGACGTGTTGAGTAGATGGAGTTGCTAGCGATCCTGTCATATTTGGGCGTATTGGATCCGACCTTTTACACCCATTCGAACCTTAAGCTTCAGGCTGTTGAAGGACTTTAAGCTTTTCTGGCTCAATTTGTTGAAGTGCATAATCACAAAAGTCTCTTTTTTGACTTTAGAAATCTTAGTACACTGGAAGGAGAGATGTCCTAAACTTTAGGGAAAATCACTCATATTTACACTGATAATATAAGTTATCACATCCTAATTTAAAAGGATGTTTGTAGTCGATGATTTTAAATATTTATTCAGGGATCTCGGGATGCAGTGCGATGTCGACCCGAATAAATATTTAAAATACCCATAATTTTTTTTTGTAAAATATTCGAGAGTTTTAAATATTTATTCGGGGATCTCGGCACGCGGCGCGATGTCGACCAGAATAAATATTTAAAATGCCCCTAGTTTTTTTTTACAAAATTGATATTCTGGAGTTTTAAATATTTATTCGGGGATCTCCGCACGCAGTGCGATGTCGACCCAAACAAATATTTAAAATGCCCCCAGTTTTAATTTTTTTTACAAAATTAATATTCTGGAGTTTTAAATATTTATTCGGGGATCTCGGCACGCAGCGCGATGTCGACCCGAATAAATATTTAAAATGCCCCCAATTTTTTTTTTTTACAAAATTGATATTCTAGAGTTTTAAATATTTATTCGGGGTTCTCGGCATGCAGCGCGATGTCGACTCGAATAAATATTTAAAATGCCCCCAGTTTTTTTTTTAGGAGTCGACCTCGATCAAGCGGTCGACTTCTTAGTTAAAATGAGACAGAGAGCAAAAGCCTTGGAGGCTTTTATTTTTTTTTTACTCTCGCACCTGATCGCCACTTGTGAACTCCACTGAAACTCCAATATTTCTCGTCACTTCGACTCTCTTCCACGGCAGCCCAATCTCAAACTTCCGCCGAACCTGTTTGAGAGCCTCCAATGTGCTATTAAATGCCTAACAATCACCTACTCACAATCTCATAACAAAACCCTTAGCTCCCCTTCACACCCACGGCCGGCCTGTTCCCCACTACCGATTAACTTCCAGAAATCCTACATATTGCACTGACGGTGAGCTTCTCTGGAATTTATGATCATTCCACGTTGAGTCACCTCTCCTTCACGTCTAGCTCGGTAAACAGAAGCCACGATACAACCAGAGCCTTGCCACCTGCTGTTTGAGTCTCCTGCATGTCCCAACCTCTTACCGTGGCCGGATTAGATGGATCTACAGAATACTCCTTTTACTATTCAACTAGGTGGTGGAGCTAGCATTCAGTTAGCAAACACTCTGATCAACACTGGAAATGTCGGAGCTACCCTCCAATTTGGTAGCGTTGACTTCCCGGCAATTGCTGCAAGGAGTGCTGCTATTCCTGTGAATGGCGTGAATGCTGAGATGTCTTCTAGAAGATTTAATACTGCTGAAGCTCCTATCGGTCACGTGAATCTGCCAGCAAAACGACCTTCTGCTATAAATCCTCATAGGAGGATTTCTGTGTTTGAACGACTGTCATAGTCAGAAGCCCTGACCACAGGAGAGTTGTGGCTGGAGGAAGGATCTCTGTGGTGGCTGCAAACACCTCATCTCTGCCAGTCGGGTTTCCTACACCCGGGAAGAATAATGCTGAAGCTTCCTCATCTAGAGGGAAGCTAACAAGGAGGCAAAGGAGAAAACTAAATGCCGAGTTCCGAGCTCAACAATAATCGGTGCCTGTGCACCCATCAAACCTGCCAGCCCAAGAGATTGAGGCCAATGTCCCCACCCAAAACAAGTTTACCAATCTTAAATGGGTAAAAAGGAATAGCTCTTCTGGTGAGCTCAAATAGTCATTCTGGGAGCATCGACCACAAGCACCAACCCCTCAGAAGACTAGAGAACTTGAACGTCTATCTGCTCGAGTACATCGAGTACTAAAAATAGTCAAGGAGAGGGGACTTATGAAGAAGCAGTTTCAGATGCCGATAGTTATTGAGGCCAGGAGAACCTCTCTGTGGGAAAGACTATCATCTGCTGTTATAGCTGAATAAGGAAGATATCGACGACAAGCTCCGCACGCTGAATATTGGGGTGTGACACCTGAACCTCAAGTTCAGGGATCCACTGCCGAAAGGTCCCGGCGGAAGGGAAAGGAAATCTGGAGGCCAAAGCCTCGCACAGAAGAAGATAAACAAATCTGGGCGTGACATCCGGTATGGCTTCTCGGAGATCCGCCCCCACCTACAAACAACGTCAAAGATGGGTCCAAAAGAAGACCTACAATGACGTCCCTCTCGATGGTCGACACCTTGGAGAATTCTCCAGGGGATCCCATCTCCCTCCATCTCCTCCGAAAGAAGAGACTAACTTCGATCATAGCCCACTGGTCGAAGAAATCTCCTTGACTAATCAAGAGCCGGAGATCCAGTGGCGTCGCCGCTCAGAGATCCGGGTGCTGGAAGCAGAAAGGGAAGGAGAAGAAGACATGAAAGAAGGAGAGAAATATATCGAAGGGGAAGAAAATCTCGAAGAGAATATAGAAAAGAATCTCGAAGATAATATAAAAAAGAATCTCGAAGGGAATATAGAAGAGAATCTTGAAGAAAATATAGAAGAGAATTTTGATGAGAATATTGATGAATTTATGGAAGAAAACCTAGAGGATGAAATAAAGGATATCATGAACCTTGAAGTCATCTATATGGTAAGACATACACGTGCTATCGAGGAAGTCTACCACGACGATGGCGAAGACGATGGAGATTGGCAAACACAACCCAGGCAAGTACGCCAACAAGAGACTGGTTCTGTCGCTGGAGGAGGTGATCGCTCCCCAAGATAGCAAGAAATAGAAGATGTTGAGGAGAATCCCTTTGATGACCAAAACACCATGCTTGCTGACATGAGAAGACAGATGAGGCGAAAGATGAGGGCCAAAGATAAGGAGATTTCTCAACTGAATGAAAAAAATGAATGAGATGATGACCCAAATAACAGCAATGATGTAGATGATGCAGAGAACCATTACCGGCGGCGCCATGCCTAATCCTCCAGCTGATCCTCCGAATCATCAAATGCCTCAAGTCTCGGGAGTACGAGGCACTCCTGAGCACGTTCACGAGGCTCAGAATTTCGTCAGCCTACTCCTCAAAATATTGCCAGCACCTCCGAGCCTATAACGGCTGCACAGCTTGAAGGGATAATTACAGAGAGGATCAAGGCTATCATAGCCATTGATCAGGAAGGAAAATTGATTGGCAAGGGTCGTCCTTATCCCGCTGAATACGACCAAGTGCCGTACCCGAAGGGGTATTCGGTTCCAAAATTTCACACATTCAATGGCACTAACAACCCCCAACAACACCTGGCACAGTTCAAGGCTACTTGCGGGAATACAAGGGGAAATGATGCTCTGCTCTTCCGGCAATTCGTTAACAGTTTGACAGCAACTGTATTCGAATGGTATGCCGAGTTGCCAAATGACTCTATAAAAACTTTTGTAGAATTAGAGGCCATGTTTGTGAAGAGATTCGCTAGTGCGACCGAGAAGATCATGATCGCTGATCTCGCTTTAGATAAGCGAAAGAAAGAGGAGCCAATATCAAAATACATAACTCGCTGGAGTAATCTAAGCATGAAATGTGAGCAACGCCTAGAAGAAGAACACGCCATGCAATTACTAATGGGAAATATCGATGATAAGATGCAACCCTTCTTATGCATGGCTACAATCACCACATTTCAAGACCTGCTTGATAGAGTGGCTAAATTTGAAAAGCTAAACTTGTCAAGATCAGAGGGCAACTCTGACAAGACCAAGAAGCCCAAAACTTCAGAGATAAGAAGTGAAACTTACTCTGCATCCTATCTTAAGCCGAATAGGGGGAAACAAGTGGTTTATAATGTAGATAAAGGCAAACAACCAATGCAGTATGAATAAAATTCAAAACAAGTCTACAACTCTAACCCCCAACCAAAGTTGATACTCGGTGGAAATGAAAGGTCGCGAACTTTTCAAAGCGGAGGGGAACGCCCGAGGCAAGCAATGAGAACCGGTGATAGAACGTTCACAGCTCTTAAAGATAAAATGAATAAAGAATATCCATTCAAAAGAGAGAGTACTGCCAGAGTGCAAGAGGCCAGAGGAGTCGAAAGAAACTAACGACTCAAATTATTGCCCGTATCACCGAGTGCTTGGCCATCCTATTGAAGATTGTTATATCTTCAAGGATTGGGTTGAAAGGAAATACCGAAAGGGAGAGCTCACATTGTCAAATAATGTGTTGGTTAATCCCAGAAAAGAATCAACCCGGGTAGTTACGACTTCCTCCATACCCCTGGTTGAAGAAAGAAGAAAAGGAAAGAAAGTGAGTCAAGAAGAACAATGGGAGACTGTAGTCTCCAAGAAAACAGTGAAGATGCTGAAGCAGCTTGAGGGTGTTTCATGTGTGAAGTGGAAGTCTCCCACAGAGCTAGTGGTAGATCTCAAAGTACTACCTGCAATGTGAGCATCCAATTCTAAGCAACTCCTTAACCAAGATGGCACTTCGAAGTCTGGGAAGGTGAAATCCTCGAAGAAGAAGACCAAGTTGAAGAAGCCTAGGGAGAAAAAGACAGCAACCCAAAGGGTTATCGATAGTTTAGATGAATACTATCAGACTGTTAGACGCCCCATTAAGCTTGCTGATTTTATGGCAGAACTCAAAATCGAAGAAGAAAAAGAAGCTGATGAAGATACACTTCCCTTGGAAACTTGTCGAGTTATATCAACAACACCGGTAACTCGGGCCAAAAAGGAAAAAGAAGCACCCTCTGAGTCCTGTATGATGGTATCACCAATGGATTACAGTGTACAAGAAGATTTATATTTTCAAGAAGATGATGAATCAGAACCTGATATCACTTCGCAGATGGAACAGGTGAATTTGGGCAGCAGCTCTGAATCAACAGACGAATCTCCAAATGAGGCAATGATCGATTCTGAAGATAATGCACCGTTAAATGAGTCCGAACAGGAAGAAATTGCCCAAGTACAATTGAGGAGTGGTAAAACACTACCGTCTCCACTAAAGAAAGGAATCCCTGATAAAGACAAAGAGAAGAAGATTGTCATTAATGAAGATATCATTCTCAAAGATTCCAAGAAAAAGGAAACTCCAGCTAAAGGTATATATTACAATATCCTATCCCATTTGAGAAAAATCCCAGCAAAACTTAACATATACGATGCTCTGGTGATGTCCAAAGATCTTCGGGTGACCCTGATTCAGGCTCTCAAATGATTCGCCCCCGCCTCTTACCATCCACCACATGACAACTAAACTTAAAAGTGGAAAATCTTTTCCCAAGAAAATCTTTGTACTGTTTCATACCGTTCAAAACGATGAACCAACCACATACACTCAAGTCGCAAAATCTGAACATTGGCAATGGGCAATGTCGCAAGAATTCCAAGCCTTAATTACAAGCACAAGGCACTTGGGAGCTAGTTCCACCTGCACCCTCTTAAAACACCCTAGACTGCAAAAGGACCTTCCACACTAAATATATTCGGACGGATCCATAGCTCGATACAAAGCCCGCTTAGTCACCAAAGGTTACAATCAGGAACACGGCCTATACTACACCGAGACATTAAATCCCGTCGCAAAACTTCCTACTATACGAGTGCTCATTCTCATTGCACTCCACTACAACTGGAACACTCACCAGCTTGACGTATCCAATGCATTTCTCCACGCCACCCTATCAAAAACAGTCTACATGCACCAACCTCCGGGCTTCCAAGATTCAATTCATCCCAACTATGTCTGTAAACTGAAGAATTAAAGCCCTATATGGCCTAAAGCAGTCACCGCGGGAGTGGTACACCACTATTGACCCCTATACCTCAATCCACGTGAGAAAGGACCCAAGCAGGTGAATAAAGAAATAAGCGCCTTAGCACCGCACACAACTGGAAGGGTCAAACAACCTCTGATTTCCAAATGGATGGCGTCGTTGCGATCAGGACGTCGAATTCTACTAGGTCGAGCCCCTCGCAATTGAATCGAACGAGATCAGTCAAAAGGGATGACCAACACCCGAAATTAAAGTACAAGACTGATTAAACGATCCCAGATCGACGAACAGACTTCATCGTTACATCCGAAATGTTGCCAACCTATAAAAATTGTATTTTTTTTATCCCATTTGGAGTATCTAGATTGGTAGTGCAAATCTCAATGTAATGTAAAGATGTGCATATCGAGGAAATGAGGCCTCGAAGATGCTCGAACGACATTCGATCAACAAACGGACAGGGCCATTACGTCCGAAACGTCGTCGGCTTTAAGATTCTACATTTTATTTTTCTAAATTGGATCGTTTGAGGTAAGGTCACAATTTTCAAAGGCGATTTGGATATGTTGCGAAGGCATGCGCTATGAAGGAAGTGAGGCCTCGTCGAGGATCAAATGACCTCTGATTGACGAACGGACTATGACATTGTGTCTGGAACGTCGTTGACATTCAGGATATACATTTTATTTAATAAATTTGGATGATCCGAGATGGTGGTGAATTTCTAGGCGGTGCAAATATGATATAAAGGCCTGCATTATGATGGAAACGAGACCTCGAAGACTCTCGGACGACGTCCGATTGACAAACGGATAGTGTCATTGCGTCTGGAACATCGTTGGCATTAAGAATCTACATTTTATTTGATCAAATTGGATCATTTAATGTGATGTCGCAATTTTCAAAGGAGATTTAAATATGATGCATAGGCACGCATTACGAGAGAAATTAGCCTCATCGATGATGAAATGACGTCCGATTGAAAAACGGATAGTGCCATTACGTCCGTAACGTCGTCGGAATTAAGAATATACATTTTATTTGATCAAATTGGATCAATTGATATGATGTCGCAATTTTTAAAGGCAATCCAAATATGATGCAGAGGCACATGTATTGGAGGCTTTTTGGCACCGGCCTCCACTCATACGTTTCTTTTTATTTGGTGAGGGAGTTTTAATGAATATGTTCCGGGGTAAATTTTGGAAGGCAGATGGGTTTGTAGATAAGGTACTAATCAGAGATTTCGCCCTCATTTTGTGAGGACTTTATGATCTGGGATCTGGTTTCCTATAGGCACAAGCCCCTATAGTTAATTACCCCTCCCGATCACGAGAGAGAACTTTCGATTAAGGCTAGTCGTAAATCAGATACGTATAAAGAATACGTGTTATCTGGCATATAGTAGCAGCATAGGGTTTGGATTTGGGTATTTGGAAAGTTTGGATATTTGAAAAGATTTAATATTTAAAATAGAAATTTCACCATCTTGAACTTAAAGTGGATGGTGGGGGAATGGATGATAGACACAATCAAGATCCCATTATTCCGTCGTCCCGGGCCATCGTGGTCCCTGGTCAACTTAGTCAAAGAAGGTAGTCGACCCAACCTGACAGAAGGATTCTTGTCGGCAGTCATGGGTTGCTTCGTCCAAGGGGACCTTGTAGACCTAGGTTGGTTGTTTTTCTATGGGGATAATTTTGAATTCACCTTAGCTAACAGAGGGCTTTGTACCCTATCGATCATATCATATTGATTCATATCTCAAGTATTTGATGCCAATAAGGAACGTAACGGCGCTGACCATAACCGGTATTTCGTGGTGCCATTTAGCGGCAAAACCACTCGGTTCAGAGGGCCCCGAGTCATAACTGTTTATCCTGCGGTGCCATTTGGCATTATACCGCCGGTTAGAGGACACGTACCACGTCCTTACTGGTAAGAGATTATTTGAGAATGGATCCTAGTGATATTTTTGACTAGGCATTTGGCTTTTTGTGGAGGGTGGATGGATTTTGCTTTAAGTTTTTGATGGATTTATTTCAATTTTAATTATTTTTTGGACTTTGATGATTTTTGGAATTTTGGATTTTGAATGGGTATTTTAGGTGGAGCTATGGACTTTAGATATTTGGGAAACATTTAAAAATATTTAGGAACGGACCCCTCCGGTTGAGATTTTTTTATTCAACGCGGTCATCATCGGGGTATTAGGGTTCATTTCCTTTGTTGATTAAACCTTGTCAACTCTGTCGGGCTATCGATAGAGGATCGGGTTTCGTAGGTTTTATGCCCTTTATAGTGAATTCTCATTGTTATAGGCATTGAAGGCCTAATATTAATGTATTAAGATAAATATAACGATCGCCACAACTGTATAATTGTTTGTTGGTTCGAACCCTATCGACTTCTATTGACCCGTATAGAATGATCAGTTTTGAACCTGAATTCACTTGTCAACCCGCGCAGCATCCCTAGACGTCACGTGTGTACCAATAACACGCTCGCCGGGGCCCATGCGGATTTGGGGGCATTTTATAATTGAACCCTGTCCACTCCTTTTATCTTCTTAGGACGATCGGGTTCAAAATTTGATAACCGCCCAGCATCCCTAGACGTCACGTATGGACCAATAACATGCTCGCCGGGGCCCATACGGGTTGAGATTATATTTTTCCCTTTAGTGTACCTATGTATATACAAATTACATTGCACGTGAAGGGGTATTCTTGGAATAGATGCCTTCTGTCTGCTTGTACAAATGTTGTAGATCCGGTGGCGTGGCGTTGTAGTTGTGGACGCCTTTTATCTGCTTATGTGAATATTGCAGATCCTGTGGCGGCGTAGTAGCTTCTGAATAGAGTTGTTCGCTGCTTCGTATGGGTAGACTGTCGTGCACTACTTATTGATTTTTGTAGGCGGATCATAGTGTGCTAACTAATCTCCTACCTTAGGTCTTAGGAGCTTGCACTTGTCGTATTCTTCATGCATTTCGTTGTGTTATTTGATCTCATGTAGTATATCCGCCACTAATATAGGTAGGCAGGTAGATGTACTCCAAAGATTGAAATTGACTTCAGGATACTGCACTTACTGAAGTCTTTCTACCCATCAGTAGCATGTGGCACATACATCTATCTTCGTAGAGAGATCGTATGTGTTGCAGATCTTCACATTTGCTCGCATATATCAAGTTGAATGTATAACGGCCCTCCTTTAGCAGCTTGTAAGATTTGGTATTCATCATAGTCCTTTTGTATTTTTCTTGTGAAAACCACATTTGGCGTACAATGGATCTTCTATGATAACTCATTGAAGCTTGTACTTGTCGTAATCTTTTTGTATGCATCGGTTGGCAGTTGATGTATTTTCTTATATATCCTTCACTGACACCTTTAGAGAACTATGGCATATGCACTTCAAATTAATCATTTTACTTATAGGCAAGATACCAAATGGAGAACAAATTTCCTATAATATTTCTCAGAAGCTTGGCTACACTACAAATGTATTGTCCTCCACTTGTAGGTAAAGTGGCACATACATCACGTTTATCAAAACTAACTGGTAGAGAACCCATTTTATCCATAATCCACCAATTTCCCCTACTACCTTTTGATATTCAAATTTTAATTAACGTGTTATTGCAACTATTACATGCCCTCCATTCTTTGCTTGTAAGCACATCAATGCATTTGTTCCAACCATCATACATTTCTCATAAACATGAATGGGACAAATGCCGCTCGTCGATTACCACTGTTGATAAGTGAATATATAACATCCGTCAGAGGATTTGGTTAATAGATGAATTAAGAGTCTTGTATTATTTCTTGCAATCAACATTATCTGTTCGCCTCATTCATTCACTCCATATTGATTATTATTCATGGATGAAGAGTCTCATATCATCGCTTACAATGACGCTTGTTGAAGCGAGTCTCAAATTGTTGTTTGCACTTGAGTTGTATGTTTTCTTCAACTTTGTTTACTGACATATATGAACAAGTTGTGCTGATATTTTCAAAATTGGGTGGGTGCATGTATGTGGAGGTCCACATGTAGATATTTTCCATAACCCACCTAACCTTTTACTTCATGCAGCATGTAAGCGCCAAAGGCAGGGACGATCAGGAGCCTGATGATGAGCACAAATGACACTCAATCGGCTTTTATTGGATGTTGAATTTATAAATTGAACATTGTGAAGTATCGACCAACCATTAACTGCGACTTGCAAATCTACTTTTGTATGAAAGATCTGACCTTCATATAACTCTATTGGAGTTGTAGCTTGTATCAAGCCAACAATGTTAACACATGGCGCATCAAAATTTTCATCATCATCCCACTGTTGAGTTGTCCGAATAGTTTCGACAAAATCGTTATTGATGTTCATGCCATCAATCCCATCACGATTTTGTGTTGCGTGTTCTGCATTGAACTCTTGTCCATTACATTCCGTATTGGTAAATTGTTCCATAGGTATGTGGGAGTCCAATATCGGGCTACCATCATTCGATGAATTAGTACTATCGCTATTCATCGTTTCATATTCTTCATCTTCATTTTCTGAATTACGCTCCATGAAAGGCACTGAGGGGTTGATATCTTCTGCTAGTGTATAATTAGATGTGTCGTAATATGATGTTCCTCTGCACTTTGTCTAGGTTGAACTCTTGGAAGCTGCCCTATTGAATTACTAGGTTGCTCCCATAAACTAGGACGACCATCTAAATCATCTTCAACATATCTCGGAACATCTCTAATACTAGCCATAAAGGATTCAGATGTGCGAGTGGGCCTAATACATAAAAGTTAAGTTAGGTGTAAGGACAAGTTAAGTCAAACAGTCATGAAATACAATGGTTGATACGCACATGTAAGCTTCAACCGGTGGTGCAGCAACCTCGATGGGTGAAATTTGCTCATCCTCCACATATACAACAACAGCTTGTGTTCTAGCCTCCATCAACATGTACTCACAGACCTCATCATCGGGGACATGAATCGCACAGAATCCACCATTATTTCGAAGACGACATGTGAGGTTAATAGTGATTGTTGTTGAATTTATTCTAAGTGCATGCATAATTCTTCATTTTATCATTTCAAGGGAAATATTGTCATCGATAAGGAGTGGTCTAATCCTCCTGCCAATATAACTTGGTGTGAATTCGTCCGAAATATGTAACTCTCCATTGAAATACAGCAACAATCGAGACATACTATCAAGATAAGAAAATTTATGTAATTACTAAGTATGTGTTATAAAGTTTTATAATCACCAATACAAATCTCAAATCATATCTCAATGATTTTTTGACACTTTTAAATGCCCTCAATTATACTACATATTTAATTAATACACCATTTTTTTTAATACTTCTATACATTCAATACCTAGAATTAGTATTAGTGAACTACTAATTTGGTGTGTTTACATCTACATATGGACTTCTAAGGTAACTTGTTCACACAAAATAACCTAGTTAATATAAATTTTTCAATCAACCCAATTCATGATATTCTTATTATTCTAATTATTTATAAATTTCTTCATCTCCATTTGTGATTATCATATCAATATAATTTTTATATATTTTTAACTTGAATCAAAGTATAAATCATCTTTGTATATTTTACTCATATCTCAATTTATTTACTTATATAGGATCGAGAATAATTTTTATTCTTCTAACTGTAGTATAATGAAATGTAATAATTATGTATGCATATAATCAATATTTAGTGATTCTCTACTCATTATTTTCCTTCCAAGATTTTTTCTAAAATCTTCTGTTTACATCAACTTAACATACATATAACACAAAAAAATTTATGGAATTCCTTACCATGTTATATTTTAGAAAAGAGCCAAAATTATAAGTTGCGTATTGTGTAATTACAATTTAAGATTATTACTTAGTAAATTTAAAATAGTAATGTTGTACAAAATTATATTCATACTTGAATAGAGAGCAGACTACTAATAAATTTGGGTTAACAAAATTTGCCATCCATTACTCTAACACATTTGTCAAACCCCAAAACTAATTCATATAAATTTTATAAAGAATTATAAAAAAAGGTGAAAATAATTATCTATTAATTTTTTAAATGCAAAAGATTAATAATTAATTATTCACATTTGTGGCAAGGTATCATAAAGCTCCTCTGTACACAAAAGTAATTAACCTTTTACAGATTTTTGTTCTTCTGACTTTGGGAATCCTACTACATGATTGGTGTTATTGGGATAAGTTAAATACGAATTCTGGTCGATTCTACCGACAAAAATAAAAATGCGATAACTAAGCCTTGTAAATTAAGACAATTTAATTTTAATTATTTTTATATTGTTTAACAAATATTTTCATATTTTAGTTTTAGAAAAAATATTTTAAGCTGCATTAAATATAAAATATTAAAACATTAATAGAATATATTTATTTTTTAGTACAAAATTATAGGTCTTTCAAACTCACTCTCTTGAACCCACCATGTCGCACTATTTATCACGAGCATTACAAAAAAAAAAATTTGATATCTATGCATATAATTACGAAATATGGTTATAATATCCTTGAATTTTTTTTCTTGCTTTACAGATACTAATAAATTTTTTGGAAATTTAAACAGAAGATATTATTTTTTATATGTACCGAAAATAAAAACCAAAATTCATTTAAGATTGACTATGTTTTCTTATTTACAAAGCATTAAATTCATTATACTTTTTTTTTCTTTGTATGCAAATCTATAGGATTGATAGATAATATACATAATTTTTAAAATTAAATCCTCAATACAAAAGGTTATATGATATTTCATACAATGCTTAAAAAGTAGAAAATTTTTAAAGTTAAGTTTGTTGAATAAGTTGAATAACAAAATTACTGTACAAAATTTTGTTTTAAAATAGGTCATACAAAAAATTATCTGTCATCCAAAAAAATATCCTTCTTCCTTCATTTCCACTAAAATTTATTTTACTTCTCTAAACTTAACAGCTTCTCTGGAAAATACTTTATTATCATTTATTAATGAAATTTTCATCATATTTCTATTTATCATAATATAATTATTTAATCATATTAATAAAATAAATAACTTCTTTTTAATCATAGTTTCTATCTGTTCTTCGATTTATAATGATAAAAAAAATTTTCAAACATTCATTTCAGTTAATGCACCATTACAACTCACTCATGGGTCCGAATTCTAACACATAATTAGTTAAAACACGTCAGTGCTACTAAAAATTAAAGATCATCAACAAAATATAGATCAGCAAATACTATCCAAATTTAAAGATTAGCGGACAAACTATTTCAAAGGCTAAAGATCAGCTAAAATAAATTTCAAAAATTCAAGCTACTCTAAACAACTAATTAAAATAACAAAAGTATATAAATAACATACACACAAATCTTTATTTACTCAACACAGGAACTTTCTTTACACTAGCACATTATTTCTCGTGCTACAAAGAAAAATTTAACTACAGCTGAGAAAATACAAAAGTTATAAAAAAACATACCTTCAAAAAATTTAGAACTGAAGATTTGAGAAGAACTTCGCTTACGGAGGAGTGGAAGGATGAGTGGGACAGAACGAATGCAATCATCATTAATACTCATCTCCCAACCACCCAAATTCAACAACCGGCATCAATTTCCTCACCCCCGCAACTGCTTTCGCGGATTTTGCGGATCTTGCCCCCCGCTATAAGCCAAATGTTGCCTCATTTCGCGCCGGCATGCAAATAAATATGCTGAATGCGCTAACCACAATAGCGCAATCTATGTAATACGCTTGATCAAACCGCGCATTTCACAAAATGCGCTGAATTGAAAAGTGCATTCAAAGAATGCGCCATTTTATTAGGCGCATTCTATGAATGCGCCAAACAGAATCACGTACTCGCTCTTTTTAAAATTTTGTGAAAATCGCGCTCCTTCCGCTAAAATACAGAGACATTAGGCTCGTTCCAAAAATTTGGCCAAAAAAATATCGGTGGCTTATATGGATTAATAAATAGCTTTAAAAGAAAGAATTATACAAATTAGAGCATGATTTCTCGTTGGCAAAATTGTTGCTCTATTAAGCCACTAAAATAATCTGCTTTAAGCCCCTTTAGGCTTTCAATTTTAGCTTTAGTATGGAAGTGGAGAGAGGAGTTGAATATAAATAATATTGATTTAGTTAGGTGCGCTATCATGAGTGAGCGGCTGCAGCACTTTCATTGCGCAAAAAAGCGAGCAAAAGCAAAACCTTAAATCATTAGCAGT
This sequence comes from Dendrobium catenatum, assembly GCF_001605985.2. Taxonomy (NCBI): domain Eukaryota; kingdom Viridiplantae; phylum Streptophyta; class Magnoliopsida; order Asparagales; family Orchidaceae; genus Dendrobium; species Dendrobium catenatum. The sequence continues at coordinate 505,290 of NW_021319302.1, read as the reverse complement.
GAAAAAATAATTAAATAATTGGGTGGTGATTTAATATTTAATAATTAATATTAGATAATAAATAATTAGTTCATTATGAAAGTTTTAATAAAATCATATTTAAATCATTAAAATTTTTAAATAATAATTAATCAAATAGCCAGTAACTCTACGTTAAAATTTCCTTTCATCATTCTTTTCACAATGAAAAGTCATTCCTCACTCTCACTTTCAATATTTTACTCCATTACTCATTCTCTCTCTATAACTTTAAGAGTAGGTGGATTAAAGGCTTAAAATGTAAAAAATATGTAATAAATAAAATGAAACCTGATGCCTTTTATGGGAGCTCCTATAATGTGCAGCTCTACCTAAGTAAATTTTTTTTTAGGGGGGGGGGGGACGTGCCCCTCCTTGACCCCCCTCCCTCCGCCCATGTTACAAAAGTTTATTGATGATTAGAATATTATATTATTTTAAAATAAATTTTAATTTTTAAACCCATTATGAATCTTTTTTTTTTTTTTTTTGAAGGGATATGTACAAGAAATTAATTGGAATCAAAATGATGAGGAGAATCCTTCTGATCTAAAATGATTGAGATGAATTTTAAAACTCATGCTTTTGCAATAATATGCGTGTAATACTAATATTAATATATTATATTGGTATGATTAAATTATAAAAAGAATATCCTAGTCTAATTTCTGAATAACATCCTTACACCTTTTCAAAAAGTCAGCAACATATCTTTTACTTTTTATTCTTACCATGAAAAAGTTGTTATTTCCAAAAGAAAGGAGAAAATTCATTGAAAAATTGACTTCAGTGTGATACATCTTGATCGAAATACTTTAAAAATTTCGACAAATTTGATTTTTTTTCCACCCTATCATCCCAACTTCACTTTTTGTCAGCACAAGCATAAAGTCTAATTTGGATGCCATTTGAAAGGCAAGCCAAAGCTTGACAGAAGAAAGCATGTATATCGAAAGCAAATATAAAATCTCAATTGTTAGATCTAACATTGTCATTTGGAATGTTCGTGGTTTTCACAACCCAAAAAAAATGATTGTGCAAGTATTATGATTGTGCAAGTATTTTGCAGGTTTTTATGAACTTGACTTACTCTGCATTTTGAAAGCCAAGATCCTTTAATCCTAAAATTTTATATTCATTGGAGCTCATCGTTAGTAATTTTAGAGAGAGAAATTCCTGTATTTTTAAATTTTTTTCTTGTTCTGCCCTTTTGGCGGATTTTCCACTCATGGCAGCTGCGTCGGTGCCAGCCTCTTCTGATCGCTGGATTCCTCTTGGCTTGTCTTCGTCTTCTTCCTGAAACCTAGATGGCTCTAAATCTAGGCAAAGTGGTGGTATCTTTCCGCAGAGATACATTTCGAGTACTCCACTGGTAATTAAAGAACCTTTATCAAATCTTTTGAAAGATTCATCCCCAGTTGCTGGCAAAGGAAAGAGTATTGAAATTGATAAAGGGTTGCCGTCTCATTCTACTCCTATTTCTGGAGGTAATATGCGTGTAGATAGACTTAATGATTGTGAAGCATCTTCTTCTTCTGTCATGAAGCTATTTGTGAATAGATTTGGTAATGTTAATTCCAAATTCGATATGTTATCTGAGGAGGTTTCTCATGTAAAAGTTGATTGTGATAAGGTTTCAGCCAATTGTCTTAATGCTCAAGAAAGTAATATTGTGTCATTTACTGATGTTAAATTGGTGGATGCTGGTATAGCAGCGAAAGGAAATGAAGATCCATCAAATAAGGCTCCTTTGAAGGCTTGGTCTAGACACCCGAACATAAATATTAATTGTTTTAATAATGAATATTTTCTTTCAGAAGATGAAATATCAGTTAAATGACATGAGCCTACTGTAGCAGCCAATTCTGAAAAGTTAAAATTTTTAGTCGTTGTTAAAGTTTTTGGAAAATTTATCCCAGTTCAAGTGATTGCTGAGGAGCAACGTTGACAATGGGCCCAGTTTGGGAAGTTCCACCTTACTATTCTTGGAGGAGGTTCGGTATTATGCTCGTTTTTTTTCAATGTAATCTATGGAGAATGTTTTATCCGGAGGACATTGGTATGTAAATGGCCACATTGTTGGTATTGATAAGTGGACGACAAATTTCTCACCTACATCTTTGAAGGGTTTGTCATCTCCAATTTGGGTTAGAATACCTCATCTGCCTTTGCATTGTTGGGATGAGATTAATGTAGCAAGGAGTGCTTCTTTGGTAAGAACTTCTCGTTTAATTGATGGCAATATGTTTCAATGGGGAAGAAGAGAATTTGCTAGAGTATGTGTTCGGGTCTTATTAGATAAACAACTTTCTTTTGGAAGTTGGGTTGAATGTTCATCGATATGTTTTTTTTTTTTTTTAATATTTTGAATATGAGAAGATTTTTATATTTTGTTTAAAAAGTGGAAAAATTGGTCATCTGATTAATGATTGTAATTTGAAGGAAATGTTACTTGTGATAGTGAAACAGCTAAGTCTAATGTGGAAGATAGTGAAAGTTTGAAAATGTGGTCATACCTAAAGCATTGTCCCAAGGCTAACCATGAGGGGGGGGGGGGGGGGGGGGAATTTTTTTTTTTAGGGGTTGAATTTGTTATTTAAAAAAAAATTGGAATTTTTTAAAACCATTTCTAGAAAATTAAATCTTTGATCCTTAAAATATGCAATTGTTTGAATATGATTTTCAGAAAAGATTTTTTAACCACAAAACATTAAAGTGCATAAAATAAAAAATACGAAAAATAAAAGAGAACAGAAGAACACAAAATTTTATAATGGTTCGGTCCAACTATACCTACGTTCACTCCCTGAAGACTCCTTCTTCAGGTATTGCACTAAATAATAGTGAATCTCCTTTTGCTCTCACTGCAAGGCAGGGAAGCCCTTACCAACTCTCTCTCACCAACCAAGTGCAGTAGAAAACAGTCATCCTTTTTCACCCTCACTGGTGAAGGCAGGGAACCATCAACCTTTTTATCCTCCTGGTGAAGGCAGAGAATCATCATCCTTTTTCATCCTCCTGATGAAGGCAGAGAACCCGCGAACAATGTTAAAGAACTTCACTTAAGAGCCTCTAGACGAGATGGGGTAAACTTGAAGGAGACAAAGAGATCATCGCTTTCGGAAACCTTGGGAATCTCTCACAACACCCCCTTACTTGATCTCTCACACTTCACTCGCACAATCTCTCCCAAACACTCACACTCAATGGCCACTCTTAAGAGAAATTCACAACAACGGTGTTTAGTGATAGTTTTTGGGACTCCTTATATATAAAGGACATGAACAGCCGTCAAAAAGTAAAAATTGTAAGAAAACTATCATACGATCGTACTGTACAATCGCATACAGTCCCATACAATCAGCCAGTACAAACATATAACATCCTGTACGAGTATTTCAAATTTGTTTGTATGGACTGGTATGAACTCAATTTTGTCATCCGTATGAAATATATATCGTCCCATACAAATAGTTAAAAAAATCCATATACGATCCTGTACGAACCTGATTTCATACTCTATTAATCATCTGTACGAACTGACATTGTACTATATGAACAGTTCAAAAACTAAACAAGTTCGTCCAGTACAATTATGTACGACCGCATTTTTTACTTTGTGAGTCGTCTATACGAACTATACATTGTACAATATAAACTATTTAAACAAATCTTAAGTTTCGACTCACTCTCTCAGTGTGTATGTGCACGGTTATCCAATTAAAATCACACTCTCAGACTCAAGAAAAATAGAAAAATTCTAAACTTCATTAAAAGAAACCTTAATATAATCTGTCTTGAAGTATTCGACAGTCTGGAGTATGATTTTCCTGAAATATTAATATACACCCAAAACAAGTATAAAATAAAAGATACTATGAAATATAAAAATGTGAGCCGTAATATTTGTTATCCTAAAAAAAACATAAATTCGTGAGCTTGAGTAGCAATAATCTCCCCCTTTTTTACGATGTCAAACATTACTGGTTAAATTTGCAAATTAAGTTTTATCTCTCTCCTAATCTCTCCTTCATAAAGTTAAGTATTTAAAAATAGGGGAAACTAAAATAATTTTTTCTTTTTTTAATAACAAAAAGATAAATAAAATAAAAATAAAAGTAGAAATAAATACAAAAGTACATTCTGAACAGTATAAAAAGTACAACAGCATGTTCTCCTCATTTAACATTATCAAAAAGAAAAGGAAAAAAAAACACAAAACAGAAAAAAAAAATAGACTAAAGATCAAATTGATGCTGATCAGGGGAAGGTGATGTTTTATAAGAATCAATTTAAAATTTTAGCAAATTTTCTTAGAATGAGAAATTATCACTTAATTTTATTCAAGTGATTTTATTCAAAAACTTAGTAAGGCATGAATTGACAATGCATAAACCAGAAAGGTTAGAGATTCATAAGTTGTTAATCCTAGCTTAAGTTTCTTTAAAGGCTCAAAACTTTTTAAGCCAACATCTAAATCAAGGAACAAATTAGAGAAGGATACACTAATCTTTTCAAAACTCCTTCCATAAAATATATCTAATTAAAGAATAATATAAAAATTGGTGAATCAAGGATCGTGATTTTTAAACTCAAGTATAAAAAATATTAATAGATATAAGGATTTTCTTAAGATTTAAGAAATACAAAAAGATAAGCAAACTTATTGTGAGCTTATTTTGTGTCACTTTATTGGTTTTTGGTGCACTTTGTGCATATTTTGATTTTTAATACACTTTGTGTATCTTTCCAAATTTGACGTCATTGCGCATCTTTTTCAACTTTGGGCTCATTTTGTGCCTCTTTTCTTTATAACAAATATGCTTCATTTATGTAATTTTAAAAACTAAAGCAAATCCATTTTTGTGACAAAAATGAACTACTTGACTAAGAAAATAATGAGGTGGATTCAACAACTTACAAAAGATTCCTATGAGATAGAAAAAATATGGGGAGATGAAAAAAGTTCAATTTCAAAATTCCATTTATAGTTTTATGAAGATATTAAATCAAAAGTAAAATAACCTCATTAAGAAATGAGATAAAGAGACAAAATCATAAGTTTCCTTCCTTTCATTATTTTTAGAGAAGTTAACTACAACTTATATAAAATTTTAAGAAAATAGGAGGTAAATTTTTCATTTTTAGAAAAAATGATATTTAAAAAGTAAATTGGTTCTCTAAAATGTATATAAAACAAAATGGAACATCTGTGTGTGTGTTAATCACAGTGACATTACAAATAATAGAAAGATCATAAATAAATATATCTTTAAAAAATAAAAAATAAAAACAACAAAGAAAATTAAACACATTTACAAAAGAAAAAAAATATACGCACATATTAACAACACCCAAACAAAACTTTAAACATCATCTTGCTCTTGATCTGATGATTCAAAAGTTAGGCCTGCCAAAGAGATTTTTTTTTATCATTTGCCCTTATTGCAATTTGCTTATTTTTTTCTTTTTTCATTGCAGGAAAAGTTTTTAAGTTTCAGCACTCATTTTTCATATGTCCGAACTTTCTACACCGAAAGCAAATTACTTTAGAGGAATTCTTAATATCCTTATCAGTTTTACGTTTGCTTCTATTTTGTTGATGTTGATGCTTGTGCTTCAATACCTTTTCAAATTTTCTCATTATCGATGTTATCTCCTTACTTTCAACATATATTGAGTTGTTTTTTTTTTTTCTGTCTTTAATTTTTAGCAATATCATTTCACCTACATCCAAAAGTCTTTGACTCACAATTTTCTCGTGAGCAATGAGTGAGCTAATAAAATTATCAATAATATAATCATTCAAAACTTTTGATTCAATTATAGCAGTGACTTTAGCTTTAAAATTTTCAAGTAGACATCGTCAAATTTTATTTACCTTTTCAAAGTTTGAAACTATTCTACCTACAGCTTTCAATGATGGTAGCAAACATGTCTAAGATGATATCACAAAGTTTTATGTTAAAGAGTTCATAGTCATGCATAAAAATATTCAACTTAGATTGCTTGATTATACTAGTACCTTCGTATCTAGTGCATAAACTATCCCAAATTTTCTTGTCGATAGTGCATATAGAGATTCTCATATAATCTTCAAAATTTAAAGCATATAATAAACTATTCATACATTTAGGATTTAATTGAGCATAAATTTATTCTACTCTACTCCATTCAGAAAATGTGATATCAGTTTTGATTCCATCTATAATACGTGAAGATATATAATAATCAGTTTGAATTATATGTCACATTTAAAAATCTATTGATTACAAGAAATTAGATATTTGAATTTTTTTAAATTCAAAAAAAATATTTTCAAATAAAAGTGGACTAATGATCGAATATTCTTGAGTAGTATTAAAGTTTCCAAAATTAGTTATAATAATTTTTAAAAAAATAATCTAAACTTTAATTTTTGAAATTGGCCCTGATACCACTTAAAAGTCTGAATAGATTGTTATACCTAAAGTAATTATCCCAAGGCTAATCACGAGAGGGGGTGAATTGGTTATTTAAAAATTTTTTAAAATTTTTTAAAATCATTTCTAGAAAATTAAATCTCAGATCCTTAAAATATATAATTATTTGAATATGATTTTTACAAATGATTTTTCAACCACAAAACATTAAAGTGCATAAAATAAAAATGCAAAAAAATAAAAGAGAACAGCAGAACGCCAAATTTTATAATGGTTCGGTCCAACTAGACCTACATTCATTCTTTGAAGACTCCTTCTTCAGGTATTGCACTAAATAATAGTGACTCTTTTTTTGTTCTCACGACAATGCAAAGAAGCCTTTATAAACTCTCTCTTACCAACCCAATGTGATAGAGAACAGTCATCCTTTTTCACCCTCCTTAGTGAAAGCAGAGAACCGTCGTCCTTTTTCACCCTCCAAGTGAAGGTAGAGAACCATCATCCTTTTTCACCCTCCTAGTAAGGCTGAGAACCATCGTCTAGATGAATAGTTCATTTTGGAAAATCTAGAGCCCATCGTCTTGGGATGAACGATAAATATCATCTAGACGAACTCATCCAGAGAGCATCATCCTAGGACGAACGGTAAATATCATTTGAACGAACACATCCAGAGAGCATCATCCTGGGATGAACGATAAATATCATTTGAACGAATGCATCCATAGAGCATCATCCTGGGATGAATGATAACTATCGTTTGAACGAATGCATCTAGAGCGCATTGTCCTGGGACAAAATATAAATATCGTCTGGACGAACGCATCTAGAGAGCATCGTCCTGGGATGCATCCAGAGAGCATCATCCTGGGACGAACGATAAATATCATTTGAAAGAATGCATCCATAGCACATCATCCTAGAATGAACGATAAATATCGTCTGGACGAATTATACTTAGAAAAAAATTTTGCCCTCTCTGTTCGTTCCATTGCTTGTTCAGGAGTATAACTGACCAGATCGTCCTGTACGATAAATTTTAAAAATTATGAATTTTAACTCTCCCCTAATGTGTGTGTGTCGTAAGTTACTCAATTTACAATCACACTCTCTCATACTCAAATAAAATGAAAAATAGATACTCCAGTTTACAAAACATTTTAAGCAGATCTTGATTTGAAGTCTTCAAAGATTAGGAGTATGATTTCCATTAAATGTTAGTACACACAAGAGCAAAAATAACTCTTCCAAAATATGTTAGGAGAAAATAATAATCAAAATAATAATATTTGGAATCATCAAAAAATACAAGTTGCAAGAATGTAAAACATGCAAAGCTAAATAGTAACTCTCTCAACAATCTCTTCTTAGCTGTAATTTGATTGATAAGTATGATAGTGATATTTGGAATGCTAAAGCCAAAAGAGGAAGTTCTTCCACTTGGAAAATTATTGTGAATGGTGCTCCGTTTCTCTATCTGATTGTAAGATGGGAAGTTGCAAATGGAGAGTTGATTAATACTCTTAAAGACACATGGATTCTTGACAAGTGTTTGCTGAAATGGCCAATGTTCATCGCTGATTTGGAAGATGGGTATGGTCTCAATAATTTCATTGCTGATGGATTGTGGAATGTTGCTCACCTTGGGATTTTTTTGGTGAGGAGCTCAACTTAATTCTTCATATTCCAATAAATGCTTCTCTGTCAAGGGATCATATAGAACTGAAAAAGAAAATGTGTGGGAAAACTATTATGGGTTTGATTACTAGGAATTTGGTTATGGACTCAGCTGGCAGAAACTGCTGGAGCTAGATTAAAAGAATAAAGCTTATTCCTCGTATGGAGCTGTTTTGGTGGCGTGTTTTTTATAATTCAATTCCTTTTAATGATTTTTTAAAGTATAGAAGGCTATTGGAATAGAGCTCTTGTAAAAGAGGATGTGAGGCAGAGGAGAATGTGGATCATATAGTGGCTGGATGTTCATTACTTATTCTTGTTATAAAGCTTCTGAATAAATGGGGTTTTAAAGTTTCGATTTGCTTTTTTTTTTTTTTGAATTGCATTAATAAGTTGAGGGTCCTCTCATATAATAATATGTTTATAGGAAAGTTATAATGTACAATAGTGTTCTTTACTTGGAAAAGTAGAAATAAATTTGTACATGGTGAAAAAGATGGTCTGGTTTCTATTACGGCAAATGATTTATCTTTTGCTTCAGCTTCATTAACTCCTTATATTCATTCAGGATTCTGGGATGTTAATCAGCTATCTAAGCTGTCTTTCTCTTGGCATCCTCCTCCACCTGAATGGTTAAAGATGAATATTGATGCTTCTTTTTTAAATTCTAAAAGAACTAGTATTGGTGGTGTATTCAAAGATCATGAAGGGAGGTTCTTTCTTGCATTTGGTTTCAAGGGTTTACATTGGGATGTAGCTCAGTTGTAATTTATAGTTTCATTCGTTGGAGAATGTTACTCAAGATTGGATGTTGGAAGCAGAAGGTATAATTATTGAAGGCGACAACTTCAATATTATAAAATTTCTTCAAGGTTCTTATGGAGGCGATAACTTCAAACCTTTTTTTCTTTTCTTAGAAAGTTTAATCAAGTTATCTTTAGTTTTACCAAAAGTTGTAATAAGTTAGTAAATTTATGTGCTAACTTTACTTTGTTTAGTTATTTTGTTTGGGATAACATTAGTACTGTGGACATTCCTCCCTTATTTTTTTCTTTGTTAAAGGAGAAATGTGATGGATTAAAGTCTCTTCATTAGGTTGTATCTTCTTTTGTTTCTTCTTTAATGAAATTTGCATTTTCTTCTAAAAAAAAAAATCCAAGATCCTTAATAATTCTCTTGATAATACTTGATATGTTTTTCTGATATGGCCTTTGATATGAAGAATAGTTGTAACAACTTCGGTCTATGTTCTTCTGACAGTATATGGATTAAGAGGAACTCTCTCACTACCAAATTTATTTCTATTTGCATAGATAGCTTTTGGTTTAATAAATGTTTTATATGCTACTTAACTTTAATTTATGCTACTAACTCTTCGTATGATAAAGATCTTCTCTGGCAGCATCTTATTATGAATTAGGGTGATACTCCAAACCTTGGGCTATTTTAGGAGACTTCAAGTGTTGTGGGTTATCCTTCTGATAGGCAGGGGGTCACCTTGTGGCTGTAAGTAAACTTTGGATATTTAATAATATGATATTTATGAATAATCTTCTTGATTTAGCTTCAACAAGCTTATTTTGCATTTGATATAATAATAGGGTTTATTATCCCATTCATATTAAGCTTGACAGGGTGCTGGTGAATGATTTGTGGCTTGAGAATTTCCTTCTTTCCTTCTCTAAAGTTCATAGCTCTTATGAGTCTCTGATAATGATTTTAGATTTTAATAAAATTATGTCTATTAATCATAGATTTTAGTTTAAAAATTTCTAGCTTAAATATCATGATTTCTGGAAGGCTCTTATTTCTTCTAGTTCTATGAATTAGAATGGTGGTCCCATTAATATATTGTATAATATTATTACGAATCTTAAAAGGGGGGTTAAACTTATGCCATGGTCCTCTTCTTCTCCGCTTTCTTCTCAAGTTTTTTATTTGTAAATTCAACAAAAGCATTGTTTGGTGTTAATTAATAGCAACCCTCCTCATTCTCTTAATTCTCAATTCAACTCTATTAATGATTTGCTTACTTTCCATCATGACTCCTTAGCTTCATGGGTTATCAAAAGGGCTAAGGCCAAGTGGCTTCATAATGGTGAGTTTGATCTCAAATTTCTTTATAATAGAATTTGGATAAGACATAATTATAATCTTATTTAGAGCATAAATACTATTGATGGTTGCTTTTCTTCTCTTACTGATATCAGCCATGCCCTAGTCTCTCATTTTGCTTAGTTGTTCTATTTAACCTCTCAAGTTTATGACTTTAAATGTATTATTCCTACTGGCTCTACAATCCCATATCATCTTATTTATGGCTTAATTGCCCCTTTACTAATGATGAGATTAAAAGGATTATTTTCTCCCGTCCTAACTCCTCTATGCCTTGACATGATGGGTACACTTTTGAGTTTTATAATAAATCATGGCTTATGATTGGTAATATGGTTTGTAAGGCCATTAAGTATTATTTTATCACTTCCTTCCTTCCCAATAAAGTTGAGTCTATTGCTCTTGTCCTCAATCCCAAAGGGCCTCATGTCTCTTATATTAAAGATTTCATGCCCATTTCTTTATGTAACACTTTTACAAAATCTTTTCAAAAAATTTAACTCCAAAAATTAAAATTGTTATACCTTTATTATCCACCCCAGTCAATTTAAGTTTAACAATAGGAAAATCTCTACTAATAATATTACCATTACTTCTGATATCCTCTCAATATCTAATTCTCAAGGAAAGGAGAAACACTTTTATTCATAGATTGATATTTTCAAAGTATTTGACATTATTTCTAGAATTTTTTTGTGAAAAGAATGCTTCAAAAGCGGTTCCCTGAATCTTGTGTTCCTTGGATTAAGGCTTCCATATTTTATATTTCTTTTTCCATTTATTACAATGGGGGGCTTCATGGGTTTTTCAACTCTTCCTCTAGTTTGAGGCAAGATTGTCATTTATCTCCTTATATCTTATGCATCATAATAAACTCTTTCTCTAATCTTCTTAGTAATAACGTTGAAACTTCGCATTTCTAAGGATTTTGTTATGCTGGTTCCTTCATTTCTCATTTACTTTATAATGATGATTTGTTGTTGTTGTTGTTGTTTTTTTTAGAGCTACTTTAAATAATGCAATGATTTTAGAGGATATCTTCCTTGTAAAGAAGCTTCTGGCCTTAGTATCAATCATGAAAAAAGTGATATTTTTTTTCTCTAAAGACAGTGTGAATCAGAAGATTATTGCTGACTTGAATAAACTTTCTCTAAATGATGTTTTATTTAAATATCTTGGTATTCCCATTGCGGCCAAAAGGCTTAGAGTTATTGACTTCTCTCCCTTAGTCCAAATATATATATATATATATATATATATATATGATGGGTGAAAGGCTTAGTTAATCAAATTTAACATATGGAACTCCATTGCATACTAGATCAAGGGTTCCATACTACCAAAATCTTGTTGCAAATTTATTGATAAGTGTTGTGCTAGATTCCTTTTTCATTGTAATATTAATGGCAAGAAGCTTCATATTATTTATAGGAAGAATACTAATGTATTTAAGCATTTAGGAAGCCCTAGTCTTTCTTCTATTTTTACTTCGATCTATGTTTTCTCCTTTTTTATATGATTTGGAGATGTATTTCCAATTCTCAGTAGTTGGTTTAAGAACTCTTCTATCTTTTTATAGAAACCTATTATTAGGAAAACTTCTACCTTTTGGAAGCACCTGACAAAGGTGTTAATTTGATTTAACAAAATCTCTTTTAACATTATTGTAGTTAATAGAACTTCTCTTTGGTGAGATCCCTGGTGTGCTGGGAAGTCTCTGACTGAAATTTCCCCTTGTTCTTTTTTTTTTCTCCCCTATAATTTTATTGTGGATGATATTGCATTTTCTGGTGTTTGTAAACCCTTCTCTTCATAATTCTATATCTATTAGAAATATTTCTAATGCTCATTATGACTTCTACTTGTGTGAATATGAACATCCTACCTTTAAGAGTTTTCTATTGGATTATTATAAAAGATATGAGGATGTTGATTGGTTTAATTATCTAGCACAATAGAAACTATTTGAGGTTATCTTCTTTTGTTTGGTTTGCTCTAGTTGGTAGTCTTAAGACTGCAGATCAACTTATTATTAGAAATATCCTTGTTAATCCTTTTGGTCTTTTTTGTAATTACTTTGACAAATATGTTTCTTTTACCAGTTTTATGAATGTGATTGTTCCTTTAACATTTTAAAGATTGTCTTTCCTGGTGTTGCCATTTTTCTAACGAGACCTAACATTTTTCAAGTATTTAATTATATTCATGGTGATCAATATGCTTTCTTTGAATTCTAAATTTTACTACTATTTAACCATTTGCGCCTCCATTTATTACATTTGGCATGAGCGTAATGGCAGAAGGTATGATCAGTCTCATTCATGCAATAAGACTATTTTAGTTTAGATTGGAAGGGTTGTTAAAGCAAGGTTCTCTCGTTGGAAGAACACTGATAGGTATTTAAGTCTTTTATTTCGAATTTTTTCTTTATATGGTTATGCTGCATTTAATCTCGAGTGCTTTTGGCTTCCTTATGTATTATTGGTGGTGTCTTTCATCCTCTAGTGCTAGTTACTTCCATTATATATGTTGTTTCTGCTACTGCTGCTACATTTGGGAATGCTTCTATTCATCTGTTGAGGGTTTTTGGATAATGATAAGGCGACCTTCCTTCACTACCTGGCTGATCATTGCTTTGTTGACAATCTTGGAGGCAATTCATGGTTGAGATATTCATTTTTGTTGGATGAATCTTCTTGATTCTTCGTTCTCCAACTTTATGCTCCTTATTCATTGCTCTCAGGTTTTTGGTGAAGTATTTCAGCTGTTCCTTCGACAATTTTGTTGGCTTTGATCCTAGGTAAGTTTATTAGATCTAGGTTTTTTGGATTTTTATTTCCATGGAAAGTCCTTAGCCTTGGTAACCAGGTTTGGCTCTTCCTTTGGGGATTTTTGCTGGAAGTATTTCTCTTCCTGAATCATGTGGGCATTTTGCCTTTTAGTTTGCCCTAGTTTGTTTTAGTTTCAATCTTATTTTTTAGGTTGTTATCTACAAAATTTAGTTTTCAGTCGTTTACATGTTGTATTTGCCTTTTTGAAGGCCTTTTTATATATATAAATTTTTTTTTTTCATTTAATGAATGTGGATTCCCCCTATAATTTTCCAAAAAAAAATAAAAAAATAGAAATGAATAAAAGGGGAATGCATTTATTTAATTAGGTCGAATAATTTGTCTAATTTGTGGATCAACACCTAGCTAGCTGTACACCTCGGATCTAGGCTTCCCCGCCAACATGAAAGCCTTATAAATAACCTTCCTTACAAACTGATCGCCCCAGGCTTCCTTCAATTCCCCCACCACGCTATCATCAAGCAAATCCACTCCTCTCTCCTTGGCCGTCAAAATCGCCGACCACGACCAAACCATAGCCATCAAGCCCTCAAAGGACACCTCCTTTTCCAAATCAAGCAACTTGGGCTCTCCCTCGAAACCCAGCCCAACGCCCTCGAACGGGAATGGCAGGCTCCTGTATGCGTCGAAGAGGTACCTTATCCTCGAGTCCCAAAACGGGAGGGTAGTGCTGTGGAAGCGGCGAAAGGCGGCATCGAAGACTGGGGAAACACTGACATCATTGTAGCCCCAAATGACAATGACGCCGCCGGGTTTGCGGAGGGCGCGAGAGGCGACAGAGAAGAAGAGGGGAAGATCAAACCAGTGGATAGCCTGGGCGACGGTGATCAGGTCGACGGAGCCGACGTCAATGCCCAGAAGAGGGAAGAGGCCGTCGGGCGGGGTGGAGATTGGTGTGTGGATGTACTGGATGTTGGGATGTGGAGTGGCTACGCGGAGCTGGGCGGCGCTTATGTCCGTTGCGATCACCTTCTCGTAATGCTCCGCCACCTGAGTGCCAACTCAACTTCTTTTAATATTGGAAAAAAGTCAATATTATTTATTTATGCATAAACATGAAATTCAATGTCATCCAACGAGTTTTAGCATGGAATCTAAAATGATAATAATAATAATAATAGGAGCAATAACATTTCAAAGAAATATATTTATTTTTACTTACATCCAACTAATTAATATAATACAAATTCTTTTTATTTTTCAAACACATTTTCTATTTGCAACCAAACCATCGTTATGAGACTTTTAATGAATCTCTAAATTTTGTAAATGTTATATACAATTAATAAATATATTTTTAAAAATTATATATATATATATAATTCCTTTAATAAGTTGCTAGCTAAGCTTTCTAAACATTAGCTGTAACTGTCATATAAATAAATTAAAAAAATAATATGACTTCTGATAAGAAGATCTCAACAATATAAATAGATGATCTAGTTCAAATATTATTATTATTTTTTTTTTTTGGCATTGAATGATTTGCTAGGAGAGCTCTGCTAGGGTTTTGGCAGTTCCAGCCGCGCCGCCTTGCTGCTTCCATCGCCTGCTTCTTCCCTCCGGGGAAGGGGTCTCTCTCCAGCAATGGAGTTCGCCCCACACGACTTTCCTCCTCTTTCCACCTCCCCCATCCTGGGTCCTGCTCCTACTTTAAAATCTGGTAGCTATGCGGATAATGTTTCCTCTTCCACGGTGAAGACTCCTGCTTTTTGCATGTCCTTTGTCCAGCCAAGTAAGAAGCTTTCATTCAAGTCTGAAGATCTTTCTGAAGGTTCATCCATCTGGTCGCTCTCGCTCGTTGGCTATTTTATCGGGCCAAGACCGTATTATGAACGGCTCCTTTCTGCCATGAAAAAGGTTTGGAACCTCAAAGGTGCGATGTCTCTCCTTTCTCTAGCAGATGGTTTTTTCTTGATGAAATTTTCATGCACGGAAGATCTGGATATGGTCTGGTCGGGGGGTCCGTGGTTTTTGCTCGGTAAACCATTCATTCTTCAGAGGTGGTCTTCGAAATTTCAACCGGTTAGGACGAATCGGCCTCTATACCGATTTGGATTAAAATCATCAACCTTCCTCTTGCTCTCTGGACTCCTTCCGGAATCTCTAGGATTGCCAGTTATGTTGGTATTCCGATCTCTGTGGACTCCCTCACCGCTAATCGCACCCGTCTTACCTTCGCAAGAGTTTGCGTGCAGATCAATAAGGACTCTCCTCTTCCTGAGATTATTCCTATAGAGATTGACGGCGATGACTTGGATCTGAAGGTCGTATATGACTGGAAACCCTCTCCATGTGAAGGTTGTGGCTCTCTTTTTCATCCTTTCTCTCTTTGCTCCTCAAATCCAAACCCCAAGCCTTCTGTTCCGCTTCCTACTCGTCCCAGGGGTAGAAGCTCCAACAGAAATCCCGCTGCCAGACATCCCAGCTCCTCGGCTAAACCTCCTGTTCCACGTCACACTTCTGTAAATCCTCTGCCAGCTCCCACTTCAGCTGGTCTTACTCCACCCTCTGTTGAGCCCATCATCCCTGTTTCACCCTCCTTGGATGTTCCACCAACTATTGTCACTTCCCCACCCCTTCTTGGTTCCCCCAAACCTCACCAGCCCATTGTCCCCTCTAGTCAGCCTCTTCCCAATCTCAACTTACCCACTGAGATATCCTCATCTCCGGATATCTCTTCCCCCTCCTGTCTTCCCCCACCCTTTGTCCCGACCTCCAATAAGTTTATCTCCCTGCTTCCAGAAGATGACTTTTTAGAGGATTCCTCTAATGTGCTGATTGATATCCCTGTGGCTGAGGCTGGATTGATACTGCACTCTTCCCCCATACCTATGTCTTCTTCTATTGAGCAAAGCTTCTCCTCTGAGAGCAATTCTAATTCCAGTTCTAAATTGAAGTACAAAAATGTTAAGGAATCCAAAAAGGGTAAGCCTAAACCCAACAAAAAGGCTAAGGGTTCCTGTTATTAATGTCTTGCATTCCCTTTGCTAGCTGGAATGTGAGGGGCTTCAATAGTCCTGAAAAAGTCAGGTTTTGTAAAGATCTTGTCTCTTCTTATAGTCTTAAAATGTTGTGCATTTTGGAAGCTAAAATTCAGGTGCAGTCCACCTTGGACCCGTGGTTTCTTAATCTTCACAAAGTCTTCGATGAGGAATCTAGTTACAACAATTTCTGTTTCTCCTCCCCTGGGAGAATTTGGATTAAATGGGACAAATCCTGCGTCTCCTTTAATCCTACCTTCACTTCATCTCAACTGATCAGTGGCACTTTTGTTTCTGGTACTTTCCCTCGATTCATTTATCTGTGGTTTATGCTGCTAATGATGTGAAGGATAGAAAGGAGCTTTGGGATGATCTCCGTAATCATTCACCTCCTGATGACCAACCCTGGATTATTCTTGGTGATTTTAATTGTTGTAGGTTTGATCATGAGAAATCTGGTGGCAACCCGATCAATCCTAGCTCTTTAGGTGAGCTCAATAAATGTATTTTTGACTGTGGTGTTCAGGATCTTGCTTCTGCTGGCCTTTATTACATGTGGTTCAACCAGAGGATTGACACGCCTATCCATATTAAGCTTGACCGGGTTTTGGTTAACCCAGCTCTCCTCAATCTTCTTCAATCTGCATTTTATAAGGTTGCTCCCCCTAGTGGCTCGGATCATTCGCCACTCATCTTCATGGATAAAGTCTCTGACTCTCCTAAGGCCAGATTTATGTTCAAGAACTATTGGGTGAAATTTGATTCCTTTTGGGATGAGGTATTACTTGCTTTTGATAGACCCTCCTTGGGTAGCCCCATTTGCTCCTTCTATCAAAGCCTTAGGCTGCTTAAAGGATCCCTTAAGAGCAAAAATTGGGTCTCTTCCAATTATCTATCCAACTCCATTTTGGATTTACATTCTCAACAAGCTATTCTGCTGCAAGATATCCAATCTAGGCCTTTGTGTGCTCTTTTGAACAGTAATCTCAAGAAAGTTAATGATCATTTAGCCTCTTATCAAATGGCTTGGTCCTCTTGGATAACTCAACGTGCTAAAGCGTTTTGGCTCACTAAGGGTGAAGATGATTTGGGCTTCTTATTTGGCAAAATTAAAGCTATGAAGAACAAAAATATTATTAGAGAAATTACTACTGACCTTGGTTCTTTCTCTTCGCATGCTAGCATCTCTGAAGCAGTTATTAGTCATTTCCAAACTCTTTTTTCTGCTCCTCTTCTAAATCGATCTGTGGAGAACTCCCTTCCTGTGGGCAATTTGGTCCCTTCTCCTCTTCGGCCTGGACTTATTCAGCCTTTTTCGGATGATGAGATTAAGAGCATTGTTTTCTATGATAAATCCATGGCTGCTCCTGGCCCTGATGGATTTACGTTTGAATTTTACAAGAAGTCTTGGCATTTGTTGGGTCCTCAATTTTGTAAGGCGTTTAAAAGTTTTTTTCATTTCGGGTTACATGCCTAGAGCCGCTAAAGCCACTGCTATTGCTCTTATCCCTAAGATCTCTCATGCCTCGCACATTTCAGATTATAGACCCATTTCTTTATGCAATGTGTTCTACAAAGTGATTGCTAAGCTTATTACTAATAGATTGAAGGTTGTGCTTCCTCACATCATCCATAATAATCAGGCTGGTTTCATTGCAAACAGAACTGCTTCAGATAACATTATCCTTGCTGCGGAGTTGTTAAGGGACTTTAAAGCTGGTAGTAATTTATTTTGTGCCAAGCTTGATGTTAAAAAAGCTTTCGATTCCCTTTCTAGAGATTTTCTCCTTGATCGTCTGAAGTGCAAAGGTCTCCCTGAACTCTTCATTAAGTGGATTAAAGGGTGTATTACTAATGTTTCCTTCTCCATATGTATTAATGGCTCTTTGGAAGGCTTTTTCCCCTCCACCTCTGGTCTCAGACAAGGTTGCCCCTTTTCCCCTTTGCTTTTCTGTGTTGCCATGGATGCTCTTTCTTCCTGCCTCCAATCTCCCAATATCTCGGGTATGATCTGTAATGGGGTTCATATTAACCATCTTATGTATGCGGATGATCTTTTATTTTTTGGTAAAGCTTCGGTGCAGAATGTTACCTCTTTAAAGGATGCTTTAAATCAGTTTGGGGCTGCCTCTAATCTTACGATTAATCCAAACAAAAGCTCTATTCTCTTTGCAAAGGACACCTCTACTGCTCAAACTATTGCTGAATTGCTGGGTATTAAGCAACCGAGCTCCTTCCTAACTTATTTGGGAATTCCCATTTCCCCCAGGAGGCTTAAATTTTGCCACTTTCTCCCTCTCCTCAACAGGATTAATGGTCTCCTTGCGGGTTGGAAGGTCAAGTTTTTATCTTTTGTTGGGAGACTACAATATCTGAAATTTACTATTGCCAACACGATTAGTTATTGGATACGTGGCTCTATACTGCCTAAAGCTTGTCGTTCTTTTATCTCTAAGCTTTGCTCTAAGTTTTTACTTCATGGTAACACTAATGATAAGAAACTGCACCTCATTGCTTGGCATAACATCACTAAGCCTAAAAGATATGGAGGTCTTGGCATTCTTTCGTTTGATGCCTTTTATTTTGCTGCGGCTTGTTCCTTTATTTGGAGGCTGTATAACTCAAATTCCCTTGTTAGTTCTTGGTTGAGAGCTAAGTTTGAATCCCCTTTTAAACCACCTATGACCTCTGTTTCTATTTTCTGGAAAGGTATATGTGATGTGGCTTTGAAAATTAAGCAGTTCCTCTCCTTTTCTGTTGGATGTAATTGTAATCTCTCCTTTATGTGGGATCCCTGGCTGGATGGTTCTATTCTGGGTGAAACCTTTTGTGATGCTCGGTTTTATTTCAGAGAGGTTAAGGATTTTGTTGTTCATGGCATTTGGGCTTTACCTATTGGTTTACCGATTAATGTTAAGAATGCTATTGAGAATGTGGGCATACAAGATTATACTGTTTCTAGTTGGAAGGATTTGCCTAATCCTAAATTCAAACATTTTATTGAGGTTTTTTACTCTAACCTGGAAGAGGTGGCTTGGCATAAGTTTATTTGGCACAAGAAGGGATCTCTCAAATTTTCTTGTTATGCATGGATGGCCATTACTGGTAAACTTAAATGTGCTGATATTCTCTTAAGTAGAGGCCTCTCTGTCTCGCCCCGTTGCTCCTTTTGTGATTGCCGGAATGAAACCCATCATCACATTTTCTTTGAATGTGATTTTTCATTTTCTGTGCTTATGATGATTTTTCCGGCCTTTGGGAGTTTTTTACTTAAGCCTAACTTATATCAAGTTTATGATTTCCTGGAGGCGGAATCTATCTCTTCTTTGGAAAAAAAATTTTGCTACTCTATTATGGCATATATCATTTATTATCTGTGGAAGGAAAGAAATTCCAGGCGCTTCTCTAACACTTAGTTGTCTCCCCAATTGGTTGTTGACAACATCAAATTCATTATTAGAAAGAAGACTCATAGCTAGAAAAATGTGGATGTGCTCAAACAGAAATTTTCCTCTCTTTTCTAATCCCCTTTCTGCCCATGGATTATTGCTGTTTGTTGGCTGGTTGAAGAGGTTTTTGAACGGGACAATGATGACCAGAGTGCATCCTGGACTGTTGGCTGTTTTCTCTGCCCCTTGGACGGCCCTGCTTCGTTTTGGTTGGTTGGTTTCATGGATGTGGCAACCGGGGCTGTTGCCTTCGTATCCTCCTTCAGTCCTTTTCATTTGCTGAACAATAATATGTTGATTGGGTGCTCTCTATTTTGCCTGAGTCCCTATTTTTTGATGGTTTTGTTTCTCTGTTTTCTTCCCTTTGTTATGACCCAGGAATTTTGAATTTAGTTTTCCTGGGTTTACTTTCATTTTCTGCTTTGCTTTTTACTTGTAAGTTGTAATTGCTTTTTCTTTAATACACGAGCTTAGGCTCCAAAATTCCCCAAAAAAAAAATCTAGTTCAAATATAAATGAGTACAAATCAAGCATTTAAAAGATTGTTGAAACTTGCCTAATATTATTTAAAGAACTAAACAATCTATGAATTTTACATAATTATATTAAAAAATGAAGAACTTGATGCATGAAATCCAACACACTCAAGATAGATAACTTAATTTTGATGCCGTAAGGCACATAAATATTGAAATAATGATATATGATTAGCGGAATGAATATGAACCACACAATGGAGTGTTTTGTAATGTTGGTTTAAACTATTAAAGTGCTACTCTAGAAAATTATAAATAGACTTATATTCTCTATATGAAGGGAGCGGCCTAACTTGGAAGCTTGGATATAGACTTAAAATTAAAAAGAGTAGATAAAAAAAAATCAATGAAGAGCTCTATTGTACAAAAAAATGGAAAGACAAAAGGTGCCTAAACAAGAATGCGCTTAGTGGATGCATTATTCACATGCTGATGCATCACTAGTATGGTCGATGACCAATAGTCGTTTAACCGATCGAGTCAACTACGAGAGTTTGGGACTTATTTTGGTTCTTGATAGTTCTTTCTCAAAATTTTTGGGATCCTCGAGGCTAATTTTTTATGTCTTGGCCTTAGTTTGATAATTTCAAAATCCAATGGAGCCTCTACGATCAATTTCAAGAAAATTTGCAAAATTCGGAATTGAAGTTTTAGTAATGCTCTCCTGAATCTGTGCACTAATTTATGAAAAGTTTAAATTACACCAATTTATGAAAAGTTTAAGGCTTCGTTTGATTCGGTTTATGCTTACATAAAAAGGAGTTTTAGAAAAGGAGGTTGAGAAAAAGCCGTTCAATAAAATGGAGTTTCAATAATGAGATATGTTTGACTAATATTTTTAAAAGTGCTTATTAATACTTGAAAGTAATTTTAAATTGTTTGTTTAGGAGTTCTGCTTTTGAGATTTTATTATAAAAGACATAATTCGCTTCCGAAACTCCGTTTTGTGACCGAAGAAGCAGATACGAAAAGAATTTTGTAACCGCCGAAAAAACGATGTTTATTAAAAAGGAATTATTGTTAAACTTTGATTCCAAACAGTAAATATTAATTGATTTCGGCGTATTCAAACGGAAACGAAGAAAAAAAGCCTAATCAAACGAGGCCTAAATTACACATTTTGATAGCTTGCATAGTTCATGACCTTGAGCGACGGTTCATATTGACATCAAGGGAATGAACAAGCCCTATAATTTTGGATAAAATTGTAATTTTGCACCGTGAATTTGTTGGAAGATTCAATCTATATTTATAAAACAATGACTTTGATGGCTGGAAATAGGTGCAAATAATATATAAAAAAATCCACTTAAGCATGAATCTTAATGAAATATAAGAGTTGAAAAGTTAAGGAATTATAATTAAGACCTCATAAAATCTAACTTCAACAATAAAACCTTATTTAAAATAAATGTTTCGATGAGATGAACCTAATGACACAAAAATAACTCAATAATAGCAAAATTAGCTCAAATCTAGTACTTCAAGTATAGTGAAAATTTTCAAGATTTTAGTTAGAGAGTCAAATACTCTCCAAATCTTTCAAATTTATAGTTAAAGTGAGCAGCTTGATGGCAAGGGAGCATGGAAGCTTGGACTTAAATATGAAATTAGTTAAAGCTTAGAATTTGAAGAACTCAGCTGATCCACTTGACCCTCAATGTCAGCAATCATTGCTAGCAACCATCATTACACAACCAATGTTGCTTAACCAAATCATCATTGGACATCAATTGACTATTATCACATGAATTTCATCGTTTGACTACCATCATTAAACCACCATTGCTGACTACAATCGCTTGACCATTGTCGCATTACTAATATCGCCCGACTATCATTCCCCACCATGTCCATCTCTAAGAATGTCAATACGAGACACTATCTATATGGTTGATGCTTGCAATAAACTAAAATGAAGTCCACTTCATCGCCCGTTGTTGGTAATAAGGTTGATGCATGATATTGTTGACCTTATTTTTTAGTGAGGACAATTCTCCAAATAAAAAAATTTAATCTTCACATACAAATCACTGAACTTCATTCCAAACTACACATCTAATTCATCAATGCGTTTTGGCGTTGTAATCAAATCATTGATCCCAAAATCATCACTTCGAAGCCATCCTTGATAGTCATTTGATAATGTGATCAATCAATTGATAGTCACCAAATGATTGTCAATGACATGATCATTTCAAGATCAAAACCTTCCTCAATCATTGACATTCAGAATCAAATTAAAACTCAAAGTAAAATTAAACTTCATATTCAATTGTTGATAGTCACCGATTATTGTTAACTGATCATCTGCTAAATCATTTATAATCATTAATGATTGTCAATGATATGAGCATTCCAAATCCAAAACTCATTCAAATCATTGATCTAATCAAATCCAAACCAAATCTATTGCCCAAATCTAATGAAAAATACAAACATCAAAATCCAATGTTCAAATCCAAATTTAAAATATATTTTGGAGAATTTTTAATAACCTCAAAACTCAATCTAATGTTCTTGGATTCATGATTAGTCACTTGATTAGGCATGTCCCTAAAGTCAACTATATAAATTTGGAAGCATTCTAAGTCATCTTACCCCTTAAACACAAAACATTTCCCAAGGCAAAAATTTTTTTAAATATTTACAATCTATATCACTGGACATGCATATTGTGAAAATTGACCTAAGAAGCCTTCCCAAATTCATTCGGCATGATCATTATTAATGGCATGATGCATTTAACCAAGATTGAACCCTTTGTGGCCCTTGGTTGACCACAAAGCCACTCAAATCCTAAACCCCAAAACCTCATAAATTTAGATTTTCATTAAACCCTAATTCAAATCAAACCTTAAAACCTCTTCGAACATAATTTATGTCATTTAGAGTGCACTGAACATAAATCCAAGCCATGGTCAACCTGATTTGATCAAATGGATTCATTAAACCCTAAACATGCATTTCATACATCCAATCCTCACCATGGCATGAAACTACATCCAATAAGTTCAAAATATCATTTGGAAATAGTTGGACCCACACTCAACCCACGGTTAAGCCTAGTTGACCAAATGAATCATAAAGCCCTCAAATATACATTTCATGCATGTTTATCTCACCAAACCTTAGGATCGCCAGCAAATTAAAATCTCAAAATATCATTTGGAATTGGTTGAACCCAACCCTAACCCCTAGTAGAGCCTTATTGATCAAGACAACCTAAGTTGACCAAACTAACCTAAACCTAAATCTATTTCAATTTCATTGACCCAAGCATTACTAAACCAAATTGAACCCATGGAACTATCCATTAGGTCCCTAGGGAACAACCCTAGATGACCCATCATATGTGCCCTTAGACTAGCCACATGACTTGAACCAAGTGTCCAAAATCATTTCCCATTGAGTCAAAACTCAACCCAAGTTAAATTGGTCCAAGCCACCTATTGCATTGTATGGCCCATGTTCCCTTGCCTCTACGCTTACCAGTCTAGCCCTTGGGCTATTTTGGGTCCAAGTAATCCTGAGTAAACTTGCATACCTAGACCTCACCAAGCCAAATTGGCTCATGCATTGCACTCAAGAAGCTTTCAGATACTTGCCAATTCAACCTTTCCCCATGACACATCCCAAGATCTAAGTGGAAGAATATATTTTCTATTATCTCTTTTTTTTTTTTTTTTTACAATATTCATTCATTTATCAATCAGATCAATACAGATATCCAGAGTTGATTAAGTGCATTAAAAAATCAATAAAATATGAAAAATATAATTCACATTACTACTATTAATAATTACAATCTAAAACTAGAGTTCAAAAGAATAAATATAATAGCCACACTCACTACAAAAACGTACATAAACCAAAATCCGACATAAAAAATTTGCTAGCATCCGTACACAACCTCAATTTGTAGACTCCTAAAAAACATTATTTACATTGGTCAAAATACATGCTATTACAATCTCCCGACCTTAGAAAAAAATGTTGTCCCGACATTTCTCACGAGTAATACAAAATAAAATAATGCAAAATAGAAATAAAATCAAATCTATAATATATGAAATCAAATTGGTTCAAAACTCAAGAATCTAAATCAAATATAAATCATAACAAAATCAATTCAAAATCATTGAAAAACCCCCTTAAGTTTTAAGCAATAAATTAAATAAAATCATACTAGTCATATTTTCAGACACTTCAGGAATCGCTTTTACAGATTCCAAATGTCTGGTTCCAATCTAAACAAATCCTTGCCCAAGTCCAATAATGGGCATTCTATCATTCGGTGCCTATAACTACCACATCGAAAGCATTTTCATGTTATTCTATAACAGTGTCCCACATGTCGTCTCCCACACAATATACATCATAGAGTGGTAGGTGATCTGACAATGTTACCAATCTAAACAAATACTTTCACCATTTTTTTTTAAACTCTATTTAGAACATTTTGCTAATTTATCGCTCACCATCTAAGCGATTATGTCAGCAAACCTTTCCATATTTTCATGTAACTAAAAACACTTTAATAGTAAATTCAGATGTCTTCCCATTTTGGTCTATTTGCCTAATCAATAAATAAATCTTAAATACAAATTGAATCATTCAAACAAAATAAATACATATAAAATCAATTCTTCAAAACAAAATAAATCTCTAAACATATTTAATAAATAAAGAATGCAATCATTAATACAACTCTAGTTATATGTAAATTCTTCCACTAATCATTACTCTGATACTACTTTACTACATCCCAAGATCTAAGTAGAAGAAGATCTTTTGTATTCTCTTTTTTTTTTTTAATATTCATTCATTTATCAACCAGATCAATACAAATGTCTAAAGATGATTCATTGCTTTAAAAAAATAATAAAATACGAAAAACATAATTCACATTACTACTGTTAATAATTACAATCTACAACTAGAGTCTAAGAGCACATATACAATAGTCATACTAGCTACAAAAAAGTACATAAATCAAAATCTGACATAAAACTATACTAGCATCCGTACAAAGCCTCAATATCATGATTTCTAAAAAAAATTATTTGCTTGGGTCAAAATACAAACTATTACACCCCATGTGATAGATGAAGCTAGCCAGAATTCTCAAAAATGTCCACATGGCAGATAGATTCAACCCAAGCTTTTTCGCCATACCAAGCTCTCAAACCCTCTAAAAACATCCTTAGCACCTCACTAGCCTGTCCCTAACAATTTTTGCAGCAGCAGATGGCAGAGGTGGCCAGATTATTGGCTTAAACCCTCTGCAAAAATCTTATAAATACCTCTAATTTCTCTGAAAAGAGGTTGTTTCCATCAATTTAAAATCATTCTCTACTACTCTAGGAAGAAATTCCCAGCTTCCAAGCTTGCCTCGTGGTAGTTTCCAACGAGTTTAAGTGGGCTTCGACGATCCCATTCCGAACAAAGTTTAACTTCTTCCCCAATCCTCCTCAGGTCTTGCATCCTGAAGGAGAATTATTCTTGAGGATTAGACGAACTCAACCCAATTAAGCTCTCCTTGGTGTATTCATTTCTGCTTATTCCCATGTGTATCTCTATTCAGTATTATGGCACGTGTAATTGACTGATGGATATATATAAAACTCAAAAATGATAGATTGATAAAGTGCTCGATAGATTGCGCTAGTGCAAAGTATTAGTCCTACTATTAGTTCTGATTTGATGACTCTATTAGTCTAGTAGCACAGTTGATTGGTTAGGCCTAGAGCTTGATTTCTTTTATCAAATCTGATGATGTAGATAGGCATTTGCATATATTTTTGAAATTAAATCCTCTAAGATTTACAAGAATTATTGAGTCTAGAGCAACAAAGAACTAGTTGATAAGGTTCGAGAAGACTTTTGATGGGATGCAATGTCTTTCGAAGAGGAAGGTATCAATGGTTGTGTTTTTTATGGTGAGATTGAGCATTGGTGGTTGAGTCGACAAAAGGAGAAATCTCAAGGATGCTAAATTCCTTGATCTACTAGGAGGAATTTATAGATATATCTTTAGATCCTACTAGGACTAGTTGATAAGGCTCGAGAAGACTTTTGATGTGACACTGGCTCTTTTTCCCATAGGTCAACGTGCCCACTTGCGTCTAAGGCCACCACCTCCTTCTTAATTAGGTAAAAAAATGGACTTATTCATCTCGTCCTCTTAATATTTATGTTTGTGCATGACAACCTTCTTTAGCCTCTTAAAGCTTGACTTAGCCAACTTAGAGTCAAAATCATCCATATTAATAAATTGGTCACATTTGCAAAAAGGAGAGGGTAATGTAGCAGTGCCACATCCCATAAGCTAGTATTTATAAGTAATGGAAATGGGTAGGTTAAATCAAGGTAATAATGAGAAATTTATATGATACCAAAGGGTATAGTAGATACAACACAATAACTTCTATTTACAATCCTTTATTGTTGTTTGTGGTAACATTAAATGTCGTCTTTAATTCACTCATCATTTTTGTAAGTCACATTTTAAAGGATCAAGTAAATTGAGAAACTAAACGTATGAATTAAAGGATCAAGTAAATTGAGAAACTAAAAGTATACTCATACGTGACCATATGAGTACTACATGGACATCAAACGGATCTTTAGAGGAAACCAAGGTCGAATGGTCACGTCTCCCACGAGAAGAACATGCCACAAGGAAATGGAGTTACCTAGAAAATGGTCAACACATTGCACATAAATATAAATAGTCTCTTAGCAAGGCCACCATATGAAGACACGCCTATATAAGTGGTACCAAAGAGTCGTCACACCAAGTAAATCCCCCAAAGAGATTTTTTGGGTTCATTTGAGCCAAAAATGACACTTTCTTTAGCAGTGAGTTTAATGGATGGTTGTAAAATCAATTGAACTATTGAATGACATACCAAAAGGAGGATGAATTGGTGTTTTTAAAATCTTTTTCAAAAACTTTTCCTTTTGAATTAAACAACAAACAATTTCAAATTTATAAAGCATAAGCAAATAATAAAATAAATGCTAAATTAATATTTTCTATTTTTTTGTACATAAATAAATATTTTTGTTCTTTTTTCTATTTTTATTTTTTTTCAAACAAAGACTAAACTTAATCAACCACATATTGTAATAATCACCAAACTCAAACAAGATTGCATAATGTAAATATGCAAGAAAGTAAAATGTACAAAATAAAATGTGAAAAGAAAAAAAAAACCAAGCAAAAAAAATTTTTATAGTGGTTCGATCAAATTGTCTTGCGTCCACTCCCTGAAGTCCCCTTTTTTTGGTATTGCACTAAACTCTTTGTGACTGTCTTTCAGCCCCAAAGCTAGATAAAGAAGCCTTACAAAATCATTTTCACCTCCAAGGTGTAGCAGAGAATTGGAATTAATTTCGCCCTCTAGTTGAGGCGAAGTAACACAAATCACTTTTACTCTCTTGGTGAGGAAGAGTAGTACGAATCACTTTCACTCTCCTTGTGAGGCATAGTAGCCTAAATCACTTTCACTTTCCCCATTGCGGTGGAGTAGTCGGTGACCCTTTGACACAAAAGGCTTCTTTACATAGTTTCCCTCAAGATAAAACTTCACACAAAGAGGAACAAAGGTGAAAGTTAGTTGGAACAACCATGTTAAATCCTCCCTCTCACACTTCCTTTAACCCACAAGGATCTTCTCCCTCTCTCACAACTTCACCTCTCTCTCCCTTGTATAAAGCCCACTCTTCAAACCCTCACTTATGAAAGACTCAAACTCCATACTATCAAAGACTTCTAAGAAGTCTATTAAGAAAACTTAAATAGTGGGCTTCCAAAAATCATAATAATTCAATTATACCGATTATGTTCATACATTACAACAAAGGATCGTACAATACATTAGTTCAATTGTCTAACTATTAGTACAATATGATGAATAGTAATACAATACAATCAATTCAATTTCTTTACTGATTGTATTCGATGAATCAATAGTAATACAGTGCAATTAGTTCAAATCAAACAACAGATTATACAGGATGAACCAAAGAGTCCTCGAGTGATTTATACAATATGATCTATAATTAATGCATATATGATTTGATTCCTTAATTATCTAACTTAAGTTAGGCAATAATTCAAAAGATCATATAATATGAATGTCTTCATAAAGTATGAACAGTTCAAATTTTAAAATTCAAAATTGCTTATTTTAGGTATGTTAGATTCGACGGAGAGGTTTTTGGCTATAGCTAATCATCATGTATGATGTGCTGGTCGTATAATATGATTAGATATAATTAAATTTATATATTTAAATTAATTTCTATTTGAACTAATTATACACTGTGTGATGTGAATCATACAGTGCAATTAACAGAGAAATTAAAATATTTATTTTTTACTATGTGTGTGTGCACGATTGCTAAGTTAACATACACTTTTTTACATAATTAACTCAAGAAAAATAAAATTATAGACTTTTTTCAAACAAGCCTAACATATACAACCCACTATTGAGTTCTAATTCTCTAACGATCTTGTGTATAATTAATCTTAAATGTTAGTATTGCATACAAAAAATATGCAATATATAGAACAAAATAAATTAAAAAAAGTCCAATAATGTTATTAATTATCAGAACATAAAGTCGAGCTCCCGAATTGTAACAAGCAGAAGACGTCCATATATGAATATTCTCCATAAGCCAAGGCCACTCAACGACCAATGGCATCACATCCCAGCTAAATGAAACATGCTCATCTCAATACGATCTCACACTTCGGAAATTCTCAACCCACTGCCACTGCACCCAGGAGAACTTGCCTCTTTACATTCGGAAGTCAGAATCTAACATGAAACGAAGTCATGATGACATTTAAAGGATCCTTCTTCATAGAGTAGTCTTGTACATGGAGACCCAAGGTCTTGCTCTCCCCACTTCCCCAAGAAGGCTTGATCAAATGAGTCATCCGAGATTGAGATTCATATGATAGACTAAGGCTTCGTTTGGGACGGCTTTTTTCCTGCTTTCTAAAACGGAGTTTTAGTACAAAATTTTTTATTTTTGTACTAAAACTCCGTTTTAGAAAGCAATAAAAAAGCCGTCCCAAACGAAGCCTAAGATCCACACATGGAAATTGGCTAAGCCAAGTGTCCATGATAGCTTGTAATGTGTGCATCATCTGTAGTGCCTCGTATTATTTTTAATTTAATTAGATTTAGCATTTTCTATAGTTCTTCAAAACGTACAATTAGAGGGTGAAGTGGTATACGTAGGATCTTTTTGGATCTTAAAAATCTTTTTAGTGCTTTAAGACTTGAAATTGAAATACTTTACTTTCCCGTTCTCTTTAACTAAATTCCATATATATTTTCTCTAGGACACGCAATATTTTTATTCTCCATACTAGTTTATTATCAAAAGTAATTCACGGAATTAGCAAGCTAGCACCCATCACCGATTTGCAAATATGGAAAATTAAACCCTCAAAAGCAAACACATTGCCTTCATCACTAAAGGAAAAAACGTGAGGAACATGAACTTTAACCGATACCAGCTCATTGTTTTGAACTTGAACATCGATAACGACAAAAATTGATAAAACTTGTAGAACCTATTATAATACTACCAACACACACACACGCACGCGCGCGCACACACACACACACACATATATATATATATATATATATATATATACAGTAAATTTCTCGGAGTTCTAAAGAGAAGCTAATGCACAGTTATCGCAAAAAACAAAAGGTTTTACATTGCACAAGTGCAATATTTCCCTTCTCAATTTAATTTACGTTTGAATTTTTTTTTTTTTTCTCTTAATTTGGCTTCTTCATTCTCCAGAAAATTAGGAGTCTACTTATCAATACCGCAGATTAGGAAAAACTGAATTACTGGAGAAAACAATGAATGAACAGAAAAACAAAGCTAAAACTGACCTTGGGAAATAAAGAAATTTATTTTAAACAAAAATCCTAAACAAGAAATTTCTCCTCCTCGGCTCGCATTATGACGATTAAAAAATAGTCTCGAATCGCGACCAATTCTAGACTAAAAAATAGAGGCATGAACGAAAAAAATTTGTATGCACTCCGCTAAAGATCATATAAATTGAAATTTAAAAAATAAAAAGGAAGAGATTAACAAAGAAATACGGCAGAGAAGCAAAATAGAAACGTACGCCTAGGGCGGCCTGGCCATTGCCGGTTCCGACATCCCACGCTAACTTATGATGCGTCGTTAACGAAGCGAACTTCGCGTACCACTCCGTTGAGTAATTCGGCCTCGCCGACGCGTACAATTCGGACTGCTCCTCGAAGAGTCCGGCCATCTGGCTTTCCACCCCTTCCTTTCTCCCTCTTTCTCTCACTCACTACTAGTACGACCAAGGTTGGAACCAAAATTTTCTTTTAGATGGACAAGCTTATTTGTAAATAATTAAATGTTAAAAATAAAAAATAAAAAAATATATAATAACAATTCAAAACAAAATTTAATATTTAATTATGCTTGATAAATAATAATAATTATAAACTTCTCGGTTTATTTTTCTTTTATTATAATACTACATTACTATATTATTAAGAATAAAGTTTACTGAGTTTTTTTAATATTCGGTTGTAGACTCCTAAAATTCGGTCACGGCCTCCCTCGCTGCTTTCTCAGAGGGATTTTTAACGAAATTAAGTTCCGGGGTAAATTTTGAGAAGACAGATGAGTTTATAGATAAGACACTATCTAGAGATTTTGTACTCATTTTGTGAGGAATTTATGATCTGAGTTCTAGTTTCCTATAGACGCAAGCCCCTATAGCTAATTACTCCTCTTGATAATGAGAGAGAACTTTTTATTAAGGCTAGTCATCAATCAGATACGGAGAAATACATGTTCTCTGACATATAGTAGCAACATGGGCATGAGAATTAGAGAGTTTGGAAATTTAGTATTTAAAATTTGAAATTTCATCATCTTGCACTTAAAGTGAATGGTGAGGGAATAGATGATGGACCTGATCGAGATCCCATGGTTCTGTCATCTCGGCCATCGTGGACCCATGTCTACTTAGTCAGAGGAGGTAGTCGACCCAACCTGACAGAAGGATCATTGTCAGCAGCCATGAGTTGTATTGTCCAAGGGTACCTTATAGACCTCGGGTTGATATTTGTCTGAGGGGAAAAATTTAAAAATTCACCTCAGTTAATAGAGGGCTTTGTATCCTATCAATTATATCATTTTGATTTATATCTCAAGGATTTGATGTCATTAAGAAAAGTATTGGCTCTGGCCATAATTGTAATTTAGTGGTGCCATTTGGCAGAACCACTCAGTTCAGAAGACCGCGAGTCATAACTGTTTATCTTGTGGTGTCATTTCACAATATATTATTTGAGAATTGATCATAGTTATATTTTCGACCAAGCATTGATTCTGTAAGAGCTGAAGTAAATTTTAATTTATCCACCCCAACAAACTATTATTGAGGGTGGATGAATTTTTCTTTAAGTATTTTATGGTTGGATTTCAATTTTAAATATATGAATGATATTTTGTGAAGTTTTGTATTTTATGGGTATTTAGCATAACACTTAAAAATATTTGAAATTAACTCCTCTGGTTGAGATGGGCATTCAACACAGCCATCATCGGGGTAATAGGGTCATTCATGTTTTTGTATTTTGTAAAAATTAAGAGCATTTGAAAATGTATGATCCCCTCCGATTGAGATAAACATTCAACACAACCATCATTGGGATGATTTTGAGATCACTTGAAAATATTTGAATTTTGTTAAAGTTTGAAGGTATTTGAAAATATGTAATCCCCTTTGGGTGAATCATTCTATCAATGCGACCATCATCAGGGCATATGGGGTTACTTCCATTTATAGATTAATCCTTATCAACTTTATCGAGTTGTCGGTAGATGATCGGGTTTCATAGACTTTATACCTTTATTGATTAATTTTTATATTCATAGGCCTTAAAGGCCTTATATGGACGTATAAAATAGATATTTCAATCGACACATTGATCGTATATATGTTTGATAGTTCGAGCTATATCGACTCCTATCTATCCATATAGAAGGATCTGGCTCAAATTGGGAATCATTTATTGACCCACGCAGTATCCCAGTACATCACGTGTATACCCATAAGGGTCTTGTGATTACACACGCCCTTCTATGTTCATATGTGAATATATATTAAAGTGCATGTGTATGGGCATTTTAATATGTTTGCATGCAATGCGACGGGATGTCTAGCTGCATAGGTTATTATTACTGCCATATGCATGAGGCTTTATTGACACCTTTTATCTGCTTATATGAACATTATAGATTTAGTGGCGTAGCGTCATGCATCAACAACCCGTGGTTATTACTACGGATTCCTTGCTTTTACTTAGAAGTGAATCGTAGCGTTGTCACCTGATTGCCACGAGATACCTCTTTGTTCTAATGTAGACTCCCTTTTCACATTCATCAGGATGTCTTTTTAGGGCTCATATAGGGATCAATAAGTAACCCTTCCATTATGCCATCATCATCTTTTTTTGTTATTAGCTTAAATAAAGAATCAATCATTTCAACCTTAGATGATTGCATTCTTATTGACGCCTTAGACTTTGAAATCAGTAGTTGCTGCCTTGAAAATAATCCTTTTCAAAATCTACAATATTATGGATTTTTATCAGATGTAGCCTCTATGGTTATGTAGTTGGTCTCTGAGATAAGTTGAGGTATTTGGGTGCTCTTGTCGTTCATGACTTTTTCAATAAGAACAATAATATAACCACCATGGAGGTATTGAAAGAATTTGCAATTCTTGAAAGAATTTTGGAACACCACGAAGTTTTGTTCAAATTTACTCAAACATCACTTCCATTGTTATAGGAGGTGTCCTTCTCATGGGAGAATTCTATCTAAGAAATAAATAGGTACTTGTATTACTTTGTTGAACAACATCAATAGAGGTGGTACCGTAGCACTATTAGTGTGCAAGGTATATTGTGTCACAATGCCAAACTTTGAAGATCATTTATATTTCCAAGGCCTATAGATATTAGAGATGTTTTCTCTCGGACAAAAGATAAATAAGAAACTTTAGAACACCAAGAAGTTTAGTTTGAATTTGCTCATACATCTCTTCCATTCTTACAGGAAGAAGGGTACCCTCCCTCATACAAAGGTTTTCTTTGAGGAGTCGATCGATGCTCGTATTTGTCATATGCTCTTGTATATTTATGTTCACAAGGGTCTTTCATAATATACCCACTATTGTTATCCACAAATGGATCGTGTTTATTTACAGAGACCAATCATATTCAATATAATCTCCTGGAAGTGTTCGTAGAAGAGCCATTGTTCCTGCATCATATCAACCTTTCACCAATCTCAGGTGGTTTGATATACATATTTGCAATGATGAGTCTTCCACTATTGATTGCCAATGTTGTTGTCTTAATCTACAGGCATCATTGCTTGTGTTGGAGATTCCAATAATGCATATAGAAGATACCTATGCATTCGGCAACTATATTTTGTCCTTACAAGTACGGTGCATTTGACATCATAGGGATTATTGTAGGATTCCACTATATCTATCATGTATAAACCATCATCATTCATTGTGTGCTTATGTATTCAAATATTGATGATTGATCTTTGTTTGTGATTGTTTAGATGTTGTGAAATGCCTATCTCTTATTATTTGTGTGTACTGAGGTCTTATTTGTCACTCGATAGTGTCGACATTTCAATCCACACGAGTACTATTGCTTGCATAAGTAGATGTAGGAGACACCTATGCATTATGTAATTTACTATTATTGCTTGCAAGTATATGCAGTACATTTGACTTTGTAGGGACTGTTGTAAGAGTCTACTCTATCTATCCACATCATTTATTTTGTACCGTATATTCAGGTATTGATGATTATCCCAATTTATTGTTGTTTATATTGATAATCATCCATTGTATTTATGCCTTGGGGTCTTTATTCGTCAATTTCTAATGTCACCCTCACAATCTACATGCTAACTATTATTTGCATGATGGGTCTTTAATTGCTGCATGTGGATAGTACTTGTGCATTTTATAGTTGACTGATGTTGAATTTAAGTCAGCTGCATTCGAAAGTTGAAAGTTCGTTAGGGATGTTAAGCCCTATAGAACTAGCCCAAGCTAATCAAGAGGGGGGGGTGAATTGGTATTTTAAAATTTCTTTTCACAAAGAATAAAAATTGTATAAACCAAAATCACACCACAAAAATAAATGCGGAATTAAAAGTGCGGAAGCAAAAAATAAGAACATAGAAATTTATAGTGGTTCGGTCAACTCGACCTACCTCCACTCCTTGGAGGAACTCTCCAAGTATTGCACTACAAAACGTGACTCTCCTTTAGCCCCCACGGCTAGGCGGAGAAGCCCTCACAAGAACCTCCTTTTTGCCACCCCGGCAAGGCAGAGAACCTACCTCCTTTTGCTTCCTCCTGAAGCTGACAGAGAACCACAACAAAAATCTAACTCCTTACCTCTACCGACCTTTCCACGGACGAGAAACTCTAGACGAAGAACAAGCAGAGCGATCCTTGAAGCAACCCTTGTGAATCCCCTCACAAGCTCCCCCTCACAAGATCCTCTCTCTCTCCCTCTCTCTCTTTCTCTCCTCAAGGCCTTCTCAGGTCAAGGAAGCAGCCAAAGGCCCTTTTCTGGTGCTATAAAAATCAGGCCAATTCTGACCTTTTAGGGAATTATGGATTTTAGGGTTTTTCTCCATTGAGATAAAGCTTTACCATTAAAATACAATTCCTATACAAGGTCATCAAATTCCCTCAAACTTATGATTTATTCGTCAAGTAAATTTTTATTTAAAGAAGAATCCACCATTAGCGGTGTGCCGCGAGGAAGTCGGCAATGACATGTCCTTTAACAACACCTAGAGGAATGAAAGTGATCTTGAATTAGAATAATATCATAGATGACCGAGCCAAGCATCTTGACAAAGTAGGTCGAGCTATAAGATATTTCACGGGATTAATTCTAGAAATCAAGCTAATTGAATGAGAATGCATGTAATACCTTAGGTTTTGGAATGGAAAAACTAAAGAAAGACAATGCTTCCGATTGAAGGATATCGATTTTTGGTAGGAACATGTCTTCAGCTAAGGTAATAGAGGGAATTCTATTTCCCCTCATCATTGACTTGAGCTAACAAGGCACCTAAAGACTAATCTAGAGCTGCAATATAGAGGATCAAAAGTTTCCTCGAAATAGAGAACCACTAATACTAGCAGATTAGAAAGATATTGTTCGATGTTATCAAAGGCATTCTAATATTTGTCATCTCACTTGAATTTAGCATCCTTTTTAGCTAGGATGGAGAAGGGTTGACATCTTCCGTAAAGGTTAGAGATAAACCTTCTTATATATGCCAACCTACCTTGGAGGGACCTCAACTAGGTAAGGCTTCTACGAGATGGCATATATAAGATGGCTTCAATTTTGGCCAGATTAATCTTGATTTCATGGTACCTCACTATAAATCCTAAGAACTTTCTTGAAGTGATGCTAACGGCACAATTCAAAGGATTTATTTTTAGGTCGTAGTGATGCAACCACCCAAAAATAACTCTTAAGTCATATCGGTGAGCCTTTTTAACTTTGCTCTTTACAACTAGAACGTCAATGCATCACTTGACTTGATTGTGGATTTAGTTATCAAAAGATATGGATCATGGCTCGCTAGCAGGTTGCATCAAAATTTTTGAGGCCAAAGGACATCACCTTATAATAAAATATTACTATAGGAGTTTTGAATGCATTGTTTCTCTCACCTTTTAGGGCCATCCTAATTTTATTGGAACTGGATGAGCCATCCCTAAAGTAGAAAACAACATGTAATGAGGTAATGTCCACCATGATTTTGGGTAGGGGTAAAGGAAATTTATCCTTGTGATAAGCCTTATTTAGATTTCTATAGTCGACACAAATCCAAATTTGACCATTTTTCTTTTGAACTAGCACGCGCTGGCCACCAAAGAGGGATATTGTTCATCTCAGATAAACCAGGCCTGGCATTTCATCATATATCTAGGAAAAATAATCCCTAAACTCAGACAAAAGATGAATTAGATCCTAAGACTCATCCTCACTCAATAGGGTACTAATGAAAGTGGCTAGGGTCATCATCGATTCCGAGGATAATTTCTCTTAACACATCAACTGTCGATTTAATTTCTTTTTGAAATTCAGAGAGTGCATCCCAAACTTGAAGTTCGTCGGGATCATCTAAAGTCTCTAAATATAGTCCATTAAGAGGACCGACGGCTTCAGTAGGGACATTTTGAGATTTAAGATGGTAAGTTATGATTAAGCAGTATTTGTCATCATCAAACAAACTAATAGTACCAAAGCTAATACCACTTGTCAGATTTTTCTTGATTTTTTTTTTTTTTTTGAGAAGTGCTAATCAGCATTAAAATAAAAACAGGAAAGGGAAAGCCTAGATACAAGCTAAATGAGGATTAAATGACCTTTCACTCTCTTCCTTTACTAGTTTTACAAAGGAAGAAGGAAGGTTATCCTCAATAAACAAGTCCCAATCAAAATCAAAAGATAAAGCTAAGTTAGCACGCAAATCTGCTAACTTATTACATTTTTTATTTTCACAATTAAAAATGATGTTATTGAATTTACTAAAAAAATGTATACCTTCTTCTCCCAATGTGTTCTCCATAGTAGTCTTCGGTTTGTTGTACAATTGTTGAAGATACTGGAGAACATTTTTATTGTCATCTTCCAAAATAATACCTTTTATATCTCTTGTCCATTCATGAGAGATTCCTTCCAAAGTTTTGAATGACAATAGTTCCATTTGTGCACTATCCCAATGCATCTTCTTCCTTCCAAAACAAAGATAAATCTTCCTTTATCATCTCTTACCACTCCTGAAATCCCAGCCATATAATTATCTCTAATAGCTGCATCAAGATTGATTTTAAGCCACTTAGATGGAGGAGGATACCAATAAAGTGAATGCAGTCCTTTGGACCGATAAGCATCCCAGTGGTCTGAGTGAAAAACAACTTGTTTTACCGAGCTAAGAAAGCTCAAAATAGAAGAAGCAATCCAGAATTTACTGCTTCCAGATTTTCCATGCTTCACTTTGCATCTATTGTTCCATACCATCCATACGGTTAAGACATAAATTCTAGTAATCATGATATCATGATTTATCAATCTACTAATCCCGTTGTTGAAATAACTCCAATTAGTGAAAGATGGAATACTGAATCACCAATCTTTTAAAACATTGCATACTTCTGAATGTTTAGAACAATTAGCTGTGATATGATCTAAGTTTTCAATCACACCACATCCCATGGGACACATACAATTAACAGATAGCTTTCTCTTAAAAAGAAAAAATTCTGTTGGAATTGCATCAATGTTTAATCTCCAAAGAAATAGCTCTACCCTAGCATTGATTTTTAATTTTTTAATCCATGAAAATGTTACCTTTGAAGCAACATCTCCATAATGATCTTCATTTAGCAGTGCAGAAATGGTTTTACCAGTAAAAAGTTTTTTCAATTCCATTTTATCTCTATTTGCATTTCTGAAAATCTGCACCTCTCGGATGATATTCTGGAGATCTATCCCAAAAAATTTATTCAGTCTTTAAGAATTCCACTTTCCTTCTTCTATAAAATAATCTAGAGAATTTATGTCCTCATCAAGGTCCCCAACAAAGGTAGGCCATTTAAGAAGGCTCTTGTCTAGAATCCATGTATCCTGAAGAACATTTATGTTGGAACCATTAACCACTTTCCATCTAATAATTTTTTTAAGATTCTTCCATCCACCTATGATGATTTTCCAAGCATTAGAACCTCCTTTATACTCATCCTTACTCCACCACAAATCACCATATTTTTTCAACAAATTACTTGGTTTCTCAATAAGATTCCAAGCAAACTTTGCTCTAAGAGATCTAATTCTTGAAGTAATTGATTGAAGACCCCATCCACCATAATGCTTTGGAGTACATAATAATTCCCATGCAACATAGTGTAAACCTTTGCTTCCATCCATTTTATTACAAATAAAATCTCTACTAAGTTTTTCTAACTCATATAGAATTTTCAAAGGAACAAGAGAATTCGAAATCCAAAAAGCTGGTAAAGGAAGAATAACAGATTTTACCAAACAGATTCTTCCGGCCAGAGACATATGCATGTTACTCCATATATTCATTCTCTTCATAATTTTATCCAACAGCCCTTGGAAATCACTCTTCTTTAACCATCTCAAAGAAATTTTTATTCCCAGATATTCTAATTCTTCAACCAGTTTGAAGCCCAGCAATTTTGAAATATGTTTCTTTTCTTTCTTAACACAGAATTTCCAAAGATCAAAGCTGATTTCTACTTATTTACAATTTGACCTGTCCAGCTGTAGTAATTTTTGATAATGCTCTTAATATGCTTCACATTGTTTAATCTAGCATCATAGAACAATAATACATCATATGCGTATAATAGATGTGAAATTTTATTTGCATTTAAACAAATATCGATTCCCAATTTATTTTCCCTGCAGTAGAAAACATTAAACAATAATTGAGAGCAAATTATAAATAAGAATGGTGAGAGTGGGCATCCTTGAAGAAACCCACATTTTCCCTCAATCCATTTAGATCTTGTCCCATTGATTAATAAAAAAAATCTGGGAAATGACACACAGTCCATAATTAATTCCGTGAATCCATCCGGGAATCCTAGATCCTTCATCATCTTCTTCAAGGTCAACCAACACATACTATCGTATGCTTGTTCCATATCCAATTTAATAGCCAAATATCCATTGCAAGCTTTTGAAAATCTTAGTTTATTGAAAACCTCTTGAGCTAATAATAAATGATTAGAAATCGATCTATTCTTAACAAATGCCACTTGCTCTTCAGAGAAGATTTTGGAAATCACTAAGACCAATCTATTTAAGAGAATATTTGATACAATCTTATAGATTGAGTTACACAAGCTGATTGGTCGATAATGAGCAGGAGTTAAAGGATTATTGGATTTTGGAATGAGTAATATCAAAGTATCTTTCCATTCTTTACTCATTTTACCTGTAGAGAAAAAAAGGTTCACCGCTTTACAAACATCACCACCGATTATTTCCCAAAAGTTTTTAAAGAAAGAATGAGTCAATCCATCACATCCTAGAGCTTTATTATTCCCTAGCTTCATAACAGCCTCCTTAACTTCATAAGATGTAAGCTCCTTTTTTAACCAAGTTTTGTCATCTTCATTCAAAACCTGCCATGAATTTGGCTAGTTATCTAGACAACATTTCCTTTTCTTCCATTTCTCTAGAAAGAAGGAATAGAAAACATCTTCCACTTCCCATTGATCTTCGGTGATTTGGCCTTCCAGATTTTTAATTTGAGATATCCAATTGGTATTTCTTCTAGCATTGGCAAATGAATGAAAAAAATTGGTGTTTGAATCACCTTCAACATTCCACTTCACTTTTGCTCTTTGCTTCCGCCAAGTGTTCAAGTGATTGAGAATAACATTGAGTTCTTTTACTTTAGATCTAAGTAGCCAAAGCTTCTCATCTTCCAGCCAGCCATTAGTAGCTTCTTCTTCTTGGAGTAAAAGAATTTTAGCCTTTAATCTGGATTTTTCACTAAAGAAATCTTTAAGCATATTCTTGCTCCAATGGAATAAGTCATTTAAAGCTCTCTTGCATTTTTTGTTTAGTATTTCTATGTCATCCCCAAAAAAATATTTATTCCAGGTTTTTGAAACAATGTGTTTCGAAGTCTTGAAGGATAACCATACATCTTCAAATTTAATAGATCTTGCCATGCTTCTAGATTCATCAAAAATTTTCAGCACAATGGGGCAATGGTCCGAAGCTAATCTAGCTAGGTGTCTTACCATTGCAATTTGAATCTTTTGTGTAGCCAATGAGTTCAACAAGCATCTATCCAAACGTTCTAAAATTCTTGCACTTCCAACTTTATTATTGCACCACATATATCTTGGACCAACCATCCCAATGTCATGATAGTCATTATCATTCAGAAACTTTAGCATTTCTAAGGAACCTTAAGAGAAGACAAATTTCTTACCTCCTCTCTTTTCCTCTTGTGAAAGAATGCAATTAAAGTCTCCTCCAATTATAGATGGAATCTTCCTTTGTGATTGTTCTTGTATGCATTCCCATAACAATCTTCTCTTGTGAGCCTCTTTGTTCCCATAAACTGTAGAAATCATCCAACAACCTTTTTTAAAGACATTAAGATCACGAATAACACATTGATCTATAGTCTTTAACACTGTGAATGAAGCAATATCAGATCTCCATAGAATCATAATGCCACAAGATAATCCCACCGAAGGTAGAAT
Source organism: Dendrobium catenatum (assembly GCF_001605985.2). Lineage (NCBI taxonomy): Eukaryota > Viridiplantae > Streptophyta > Magnoliopsida > Asparagales > Orchidaceae > Dendrobium > Dendrobium catenatum. Next base: position 464,809 of record NW_021319302.1, on the reverse strand, counting down.
GAAAAAATCCCAATTAGGACTCATAATCCTATCAAACTCATTTTTATCAAAAGAGCTAATTTTAGTTTCAATTAAACCCACAAAAAAAACATTATAGTCTTTTATGAACTCCTTCATGTATAGAGAGGCTTCCTTCTTCTTTGCCCCTCTACAATTCCAAAATGCTATGGAATTCATTAAATATTAGTTGGGGAGTAGCCCCCAACCTTCTTTCTTCCTTCTCCAAGTCTTCCACAGGTTTTATTCTAAATAGGTCCTAATGATTTTAATTATTTTGCCAATTTGCATTTAGGCAATTCTTCAATCAACCCATTGTTGTTCTACAATACCAATATATTTCTTGTGACTTTGTAAGGCTTAGAATCATCTTCCTTAGCAATTCTCTCTTTTTCAGCTATCACCAACGATTTCTGGTTGGCATCATCACTCCTGTCATCAATAATAGATTGGAGAATAGAGAACTTATTTGCATCTAACAGAGACTGAGAGTCTTCTTTATTTGGTTGCAGAACATTGTTCCGATCAGAATTTTTGCTTGAAGAACTTACATTTTCATGATAGGGAGTACCTGAGTTCGCTAGTAATCCATAAGGATTTACTAGAGTTCGCAGGCAACCCTTCCCCATTGTGTTATCTGAATTAACATGCTCAACCATATCCATGTTCTCCTCCTGAAATGGCACAGTACTAAGATCTGGCCTTATCTCTCCTTCTTCAAAAATTTGAGCACTTGTACAGCCTTCTCTAGGAACATCTTTAACAAATCTCTCACTACGTCCTTCCTTTATCACCTCTTGAATATCATTCCTGATTGAGACTGGAATATTAGTTTTTTAAACATATCTGAGAGTGTTTTTCTTGGTCTCCTGATTACTCCTTATAGTGTTCCTTCTTCTCTTGTTGTTTACCATAATCCAAGGCCCATAAGAAGATTTAATTGGATCTTCTTATTTTCCATCCACAACCTTTTCTCCTCTAATGTCCTCCCTATCCACCACCACTTGAGGGTTATTTAATTTTTTTCCTCATTCCTTATTCACATGTCCAATTTTTCCACATGCAAAACAAAAGTTTGATACTTTTTCTTATTCTACTTTTTGGAAGAACCTTCCAGTCATGCTGTCCACCCAAACTCCTAAAGGAAGAGGTTCATCAAGCTTAACTCTTACACAAACTCTGGAAAATTCTCTCCTTCCCCAATGGAACATATTGCCATCCAACATAAGAGGTTTACCAATTCTTGAAGCTATGCAAGCTACATTCTTCTCATCCCAACATTGTAATGGTATATGTGGCATTCTTATCCAAATTAGAGATGATAAACCCTTAATAGAAGTAGTATTAAATTCCGGAGTCCACTTCTCCATGCCTATTATGTGTCCATTCACAAACCATGGGCCACCTGAATGGACTGCTTCCACCATTTCTTCAGTAGAGAAGGAACATAAGAACCATCCTCCACCCAATGTAGTAAAGTGAATTTCCCGAATTGGGTCCATTGCTTCCTTATTTCCCAAGTTACTAAATGAGAAGGTATGACTTTACCAAATACTTTAATAACCAATGAATTTGCTAAAATTCCTGAGTTCCTCTTCTCATAATCTTCATGTAGTTTCACTGCTATTCCATCTTCAGAGTAAACCACTTCTTCTTCTTTGAAATCCAGCTTAATGTATGGCTTATTGCTCCAAGGATTAACATTTCCTAAACCAATTAAGCTTTTTGGCATTCCAGCAGGCAACTTTTCTACATTCATCTCATTCCTTGATCCAGGTTCTGAATTAAATTTTTTGTTAAACAAATCCCGGGAATTCTCATTTATCACGCTGCGACTAGGTCCAAGGATTGCATTCGAATTCCCGAAATGATTAACAAATAATTTCATTCCAGAAGTTGAAGAATTCATATCAAAAGGAAAAGCTGTAGATTTAAAACTGTTAGGAGTAACAGAATTCAAAGCTTCGTCTATTGCCTTACCTTTTCCTTCCACATGTTGAACTTTTATAGGAGGATTTTCATAAACTTCCTTGAGCACCAAAGGACCTTGATGTTTAAATAGAGGATTTTGAATCCTTTGAAAAGAATTCAAATTATTCAAGCCATCCTCTGTACCATTCATGTTTGAAATAACCATTCGAGTCGGAGACCTCGACGTCGACGACGTAGGTTTCTGAAGATCTTTAGACACAATGTCTTCCTTCTGGCCTTGCCGGCAACTGTCCACCGCCATCGTCCATCGCTAATCCTGAGAACCGGGAACAAAAAATGGAAACGAAAATTTTAAATTTTCAAACTTTGTCACTTTAACGGCTGGACTTTCTCTCTCTAACGCTATGCTTGCATTATCATCCTCAAATATGTCTCTTGATTTTTATTTGCCAAATATTTTTGTGGTATCTAGCATGATCCTTAGTCTATCAATATGGTACAGGGCCTCTAGAAAAAGAATTCTTCATATAAATAGGAAAGTAGCCAAAAGGGAATGCCATTAACTCATTGGAATCTACCTCTTCAAGGGTTACGTCACTTTCATCCCTCGAGGAGGAGGAGCCAGGGAAAAATTTATAGACTTTTCTCACTTTACCACTTAGGTTAGGGGCCTCTTTAATTTCTAACCATGCAAACCTACCAAACGATAGTGGGGTCAAGGCCTACTAAGCTTTTCATATATCGTTAATTTAGGCTCCTCACTTTTAACCTTTGGAACATCAACCTCAAGGTCACTATCCTAATCTAAAGTGAGATCAAACATTAGAGGAGTATTTGTAGTTTAGTAATCAAAAGGAATCGTAACACCCCGTTGTTCTAACTCTTCATCAGAACTTGATTCCGAACTAATATATATGAGGGTTATTCTTCTTTTAAATGAAGTATAGCCTCAATCACATGCCCTTAATGTTGCAAATCTGAGTCTATGGATTAGAATTGTGATGATAAAAAATATTTATGATTTCCTACGACTGCTTTGCCTACTAATTTTTCAGGTCCACAAGATCGAATGCAACTCAAGCCAACTCAAGATCGGGTAAATTTAGGTTGAGTCAAGTCTATATTTTTCCTTTCTTGAGTCAATTATAAAAGTGGTTCTTGATGCTAAGTAACCTTGCACACACACACACACATATGAGGGGTTTTTTGAGTTTTTTTATTTTGAGTACATCGGTCTGGATGATGTTCATATCGGCCAGGACGATTCGACTAAAAATAGAAACCCTAATTAGGGCATCCTAGTTAAGCAGACGTCATTAAGCAAATCATCCTGGACTATACTTGTATCGGCCAGGACGATAGGCTCAAATCAGAAAGAATCAGCCGCCATGATTAATTTAGGTATTCTTTATTTTAAATTATCGACCAAGACGGTCTCTATATTGGCATGGATGATACAGCATAATTATTCCAAAATTAATCTGGGAATTATGGAAAGAAATTAAGGCTGATTGATACAATCACATTGGCCAGGCCGATCGCAGAATCAGTCGGGACAATGTTCTGGATGATTGAGATCGGCCAACGTCTAATCCAGGCGATGTTCAGGATGATTGTACTCAAATTTGAACTAATCAGAAAGGATGATATTATATCAGCCTAGATGATGTAATAAATTGTCTTCTGATTGTCCCAAATTGTCCTGGCTGATTGAGCTTATTTTGTACTGATCGACCAGGACAATATTCCTATTATCATGGATGATAAAGTCAGTTATTGAAAATCTATTAAAGGACCAAAATTTTCTCATGCAATAAGACCTTGAGTGCTGTTATCTTGACCTGAGAGAGCCTTGGGAGAGGAAGAGAGAGAGAGAGAGAGAGAGAGAGAGAGAGAGAGAGAGAGAGAGAGGAACTTGTGATGGGTAGTTTGTGAGAGGGTTCATAAAGGTTGCTCCAAGCAAGGTTCCAAGTCATCGTCTCCGTTCTTCATCCTTCATCCTTGGGAGGTTCTTGGGAGGTCTACTTCAGCAAAGGTCTGGTTTCTCTGCCCGCTTTAGGAGGAAGCAAAAGGAGTCGGTTCTCTACCGCACAGGAGTTGGTGAAAAGGAGTGTGTTGTAAAGGCTTCTCCGCCTAGCTGTGGGAGCTAAAGGAGAGACACTTAGTTAGTACAATACTCAGAGGGTGCCTCCGAGGAGTGGGCGTAGGTCAAGGATTGACCGAACCACTATAAACCTGGTGTGATCTTTCTTTGTTTTGCTTCCGCATTTCTTTACTTTTCGCACTCTAATTTCTGTGGTGATTTTGGTTTTAGTTATGTGCTTTACATAAAGAAAAAATTTAAAATACCAATTCACCCCCTCTCTTGGTTAGCCTCGAGCTAGTTCTTTAGGGCTTAACATCCCTAACGAACTTTCAAGTGGTATCAGAGCACTTTCAAGTGGTATCAGAGTGGGATACATAAAAATTAAGTTTAAAAACTTTTTAAATTTTGATCAATTACTAACAACGGAAATCGTAATACTGCGGAAGGGTATTCTATTACCCGACCACCTTTTTTTGATAATATCCCTTTTGATTTTTGGAAAACTCACATGTCTATATTTTTACAATCAATTAATTATCGCATGTGGATGCATGTTAAGGATGGTTATATACCTCCAACTGGAAAATTTAATGGCGTTACTATTCCACTTCCTTTTACTGAATGGACTCTAGATGATAAGGATTTAGCATAATTAAATGCAAAATGTTTGAACTATTTTTTCTGTGCTTTAAAATCAGAAGATTACATGTGTTTTTCCACTTGTACTACTGGTAAAGAAATTTGGGATAAATTATGTATCAGCTATGAAGGTACTAATGAAGTCAAGCAATCCCATTTGAATATTCTCTTGCATGATTACGAACTTTTTCATATGAAACCTCATGAATCAATTTCCAATATGTATACGAGATTTACTCAAATTGTTACTTCTTTTCATGCCTTAGAAAGAGAACTTACTAATTATGAAAAAGTAAACAAAATTTTAAGATGTTTTCCTTCTTCTTTTGATGAAAAAATTATTGCAATATCTGCATCTAAAGATTTAAATACATATTCGATCGATAACTTAGTTGGTTCACTCATTGCTTACGAGCAAGGGGTGAACCAAGGAAATCTTGAAGCAGATGAAAAAAATAAGGAGAAAATCATAGCACTGAAGGCAAATGAAATGTATTCAAATTCTTCTGGGTCTGAAAGCAATAAAGTTGTCTTCATCACTAGGCAATTCAAAAACTTTCTAAAGAAGAGTCACAAGCATCATCAGAATTGGAGAAAAGGTAAGGATAAAAAAAATTGTTAAAGTTCTTCTGATGTTGTTTGTTTTGAAAGTAGGAAGCCTGGACATGTCAGAGCTGATTGTACTATGCTTCAGGACCACTCAAGCAAAGAAAAAAATGAGGAGAAACCTAAGCTCAGAAAAGATAAGAAGCGAACCCAAAAGCTTTCTGGTCGGAGTCTGCATCTAACTCATTCGAGACTGAACCTGAAGAAGAGACAACAAACTTGTGCTTAATGGCTGATGATTTTGAACAATCTGATCAAGAAGAGGTATGCCAACCAACCTATGACCAATTACTTGAAATATTTGAGAAAATCCATGCATCATATAGAAAACTTAAGAAAACTCACGCTAGTTTGAAATTAGAGTTTTTAAATTTACAAAAAGAGCATGAAATTTTGAGAAAATATCACTTTCAAATTGATAGCAATCACATGTCTCTACTTGATGAATTTAATGATTTAAATAAAAAGCATTCTGAATTAATAATTGAGCATGATTCTTTGAAAGCTTCCCACACCTAGCTTGAATCTGATTTTAAAGCTTCTACTAAAAAATATGAGCATAAAAAGCACTGCTTGGAAATTGATTTAGAAAATGCTCACTTTAGGTTTAAAACTGAATTGGATGCATGTAAGAAAAATTAGATGACACCTACATTTGATCCAAAGCCAATAACTAGGAATAAGCATTATACCCCAAACCGATTAAGAAATCCTTTTCCTAGAGTGAGATGTTTTTCATGTGGCATGTTTGGATATATAGCACATACTTGAATATTCACCATAGTACACATTGGGTATGAAGACCCAAATTGCATAATTCACTGCATAACACTCATGTATCACATTCTTCTTTTCATAAGAAGGAACCCAAACCTGTTTGGGTTCGTAAATCTAACATTTGATGATTTTACAGGTGTGCTCTCACCAAAGACCTCGTGAGAGAATATGGTACTTGGACTGCAAAGGATTATGACTCTTAATTGCTTATTTCTACTGCTTAATTAAATCTGAGTTACATAATTTTCTGATCAACTCTTTACTTTTTATTTAGTTTGTTTCTTTCTCTACTTTTTGTCATTTTTACTTTTGTTGTTTTAGTATGTTTCTTTTTGGATCATGGCTGAATTGATTTTTTCTACTTATGTTTATTTTTTGGAGTTTTATAGTTAATGTTTTAACATCTCTAAATCAGCTAAAGGGAGAAACACCGTTGATGGTTTCCCTCCCTCTAACCTCTTTTAGTGGTATAATTTTCTTTTCTAAACAAAAGTCTTCTCAAATCAACAACTGGTTTTTGAAATAAAGATGTTTTCTACCTTGCTACAGTAATCTACCTTATATTTATAATATTCAAAGCTTTTATATATCTTTCAAGTTAATTGAAATCTTGCCATTGCATTTATCATATAATTGCTAAAGTCTGTTTTGTGGTCTATTCTTCCTTATATTAAAGAGTGAGTTTCTCTTCTCTAATATCTGGAAGATCTACTCACAACTAAATATATTTTAAGAGTTGTTGAAAAAGGGATCTAGCTTGCAGGAACAAAAAATAAAAAGGCCATGATGCCAAAAATAAAAAGATGTGCAATGACGCCAAATTGAAAAAAAATGTATATACACAAAAGTGTATGAAAAATTAAAAGATGCGCAAATGGCGCCATTCAAATTGACAAGAGGCATAAAATGAGCCCACAAAAGACAAGCTTACCCATCTTTCAAACTTTTAAAATTTTAGAAGAATTCATGGGTTACTTGATTTTTTGAAAGGCTTGATTTCAAATTCCTTGATTGAGACAAATTACTTTGGTATATTATTGTATAACATATTTTCTTTGGAGAAAGTTTTGAACGAATCTTTTCTCTTTCCAATTAGTTTTTTCAGAGTTAGGTCTTTTGTTTTCAAAAGTTGATTTTCTTGAAAGAAGTCCGAGCTAGGGTTAACAGGATCGGATATTCTACCACTTTCAGAATTCGACGTTGTTAACTCATTGATCTTATAAATCTTTAAAATTTAATTATTTAGAGCATTTATCATATGAATGCCTTGCTAAATAAAATTAAAAAAAAAACTTATTTATTCGCTAGTTTTTATGTCTTTTTCATGTTTTAGCATTATTGTTCTTAGTTGATTTTATTGTTTTTGGGACTTCTCTGATCATCTCCATCCTTCTTTTGAGTTCAAAATTTTTGTCACATCATTCGAGCTTATACCTTTATCATCCTGGAAGATATGTTCTTTTTGTATCAAAAACTCCATCTACTGAATATTCTAACTTTTGGCTCTAATCATCCTAGACGATCCTTTATCATCCTGGACGATATGATTGACCTCTGCTACAATCATCTTGAACGTCCTGGCTGATATCTTTTTCATCTTGGATGATGCGTTTATTGGTTATCGTCTCATCTGATACACCTGATCGTCTTGGATGATACACGTATAAGTACATTTAAAATCTTTAAAATTGCACGGGATGATCCATTTTTGGAGAATCATCCTGGACAATCCACTATTCATCCTGGATGATACACATGATGCATGATTTATAATGTTTTAAATTTGGTAGGTATGATCCATTATTGAGCACCGTTCTGGACGATCCATCTAATCGGCCTAGATAATCTGCTTTTTCAATGGTTGTCTGGCCTGACTCCTCGGGACGATCGTCTGTGTCTAATCGTTCCAATCAATATCTGATTGGTCTAGACGATCGAACCGACTTTTTGACCAATCATACTGTTCACAATAATTGCACTGGATTGTCATGGACATTCTTACAATTGGTCTGGATGATCTAGCCGATTCTTTAAATAGAGCCCGAATTCAGCCATTTTTTCTTCACACCTTCTCTTGGGCTTTCTACTTGCTGTTGCTTACTGTTTCTTTGCTCTTTTCTTCTAAATGACTAGCAGAAAGCCTGTTCATCAGACATCTAGCAGCTCCTCGAGGGGAACACTGGACCCTTATTTTTGGGAGGCAAACGATCAGGCTTCCTACCATTGTTATAAAGAGTGTGGCATTACTCTCTCCCGAACAATCAATCCAGCCTATCTCTCTTATCCGGTATTGGATCTTTTCACCCACACTTCTCTTTGCTTTATTCTCAGCCTCGCAGTCCCCTTTAGTTCTGAACTTCTTTTTGAATTTTATGCAAACCTCCGTATAAATTCTTCCTACACTGCTCTCACCTCTTTTGTGAATCGACATCCTGTCAAGATCACATATCAGGATTTTGCTGAACTATTACAGATATCCACCACTAGGGATAAGTTGTATACCCTTATCTCTGATCATGACTTTGAATGGTCCACTGCAAATCATTTTTTTTGCCACACCAATGCACACTTTTATGCTGGAGAGACTAGCTCTTTACTTAAAGATGCTAGGACAATCCAGCTTGTCCTTCGCACTTCTGTTATTCCAAAAGCCAGGGACCAAGTTAGCATCACTCCACTGCTTTCACTTACTACCTTTTACATTCTAGCCCATATAGAATTCAAGTCATAGAAGAAAGCCCAATCTTGCTCTAGGACACCTCATTGTCTATGTTCTAGAATCTAAATACTAGCTTCAATATCCTGCTCCTCTTGACCTTCAACCACCCATCTACTCAAACAATTCCTTCAATGCCCTTCACAATACTTGTCTCCACTCAGGGGATGGGGAAGCTTGAGGGGCTGAGGAGGAGGAGGTTCCAACTCCTATTCCTGAACCTGTTCCTCTCCACTAGCACTCAAAGCTAGATCAGTTGGTGGAGAGATTTGATCAGTTTGTGACCCATTTTGATTCCTATGTTACATACCACCACCACCAGCATGACCAGGACATAGCCAAGTTTAGGGCACAGTTTGCTACGCTCTCCAGTTGCTTTTAGCAGCCACCACCACCACCACCTCCGTCTGATGATCAGGGGCCCTCATTTCTTTGATTTTCTTTGTGTTTTTTTAGTTTTAGTTTTCATTTTCTATAGTTTTTCTTTTCTTATGTAATGTTTTAGTTTCTTTTTTGTTTTTTATTTGTGTTTTGTTTCCTTCCTTTTTGTCATGTCAAAAGGGGGAGTAGGTTGACGTATTTTGTACTTTGAATTCTAGAACTTAGTGAACTATTTTTTTTACTAAACTGCCAAAACTGTTTGAATTTTTTTGGGTATGTTTGCCATCATCAAAAAGGGGGAGATTGTTGCAAACCTGAGTCTATGGATTAGACTTTTGATGATAACAAACATTAATGGTTTCCTACGACTGCTTTGCCTACTAACTTTTCAGGTCCACAAGATCGAATGCAACTCATGCAAGCTCAAGATCAAGTAGATTTAGGTTGAGTCAAGTCTATATTTTTCCTTTCTTAATTCAATTATAAAAGTGGTTCCTGATGCTAAATAATCTTGCTCACACACACTTGAGGGGTTTTCTGAGTTTTTCTATTTTGTGTACATCGGCCTGGACGATGTTCATATCATCCAGGATGATTCGACTAAAACCAGAAATCCAAATTAAGGCATCTTGGTTAAGCAGTGGTCATTAAGCAAATCATCCTAGACGATACTTATATCGGCTAGGATAATAGGCTCAAATAAAAAAGAATCAACCACCATGATCAATTTAGATATTCTTTATTTTAAATTATTGGTCAAGACGATCTCCATATTGGCCTGAACAATACAGCACAATTATGCCTAAATTAATCTGGCAATTATGGAAAGCAATTAAGGCTGGTTGATACGATCACATTGGCCAGGTTGATCGTAGAATCGACCAGGACGATGTCCTGGATGATTGACATCGGCCAGTATCTATTTCGGGTGATGTTTAGGATGATTGTACTCGAATTTGAACTAATCAGCCAGGATGATATTGTATCGGCCTGGACGATGTAACCAATTTTCTTCTGATCGTCCCAAATCATCCTGACTGATTGAGCTTATTTTATACTGATCGGCCAGGATAATATTCCTATCATCCTGTCATCCTGGACGATAAAGTCGGTTCTTGAAAATCTATTTAAAGGACTCAAATTTTTTTCATGCAACAAGACCTTGAGTGCTACTGTCTTGACCTAAGAGAGCCTTGGGAGAGGGAGAGAAAGAGAGAGAGAGAGAGAGAGGAACTTGTGAGGGGGAGTTTCTGAGAGGGTTCATAAAGGTTACTCCAAGCATGGTTCCAAGTCGTTGTCTCTGTTCTTCGTCCTTCATCCTTGGGAGGTTCTTGGTAGATCTACTTCAGCAAAAGGTTTGGGTTCTCTGCCCGCTTCAGGAGGAAGCAAAAGGAGCCGGTTCTCTGCCGTACCGGGGTTGGTGAAAAGGAGTCTATTGTAAAGGCTTCTCCGCTTAGCCGTGGGAGCTAAAGGAGAGACACTTAGTTAGTACAATACTCTGAGGGTGCCTCCGAGGAATGGATGTAGGTCAAGTATTGACCGAACCACTATAAATCCGGTGTGAACTTTCTTTGTTTTGCTTCCGCATTTATTTATTCTTTGCACTCTGATTTATATGGTGATTTTGGTTTTAATTTTTTGCTTTACATAAAGAAAAATTTTAAAATACTAATTCACCCCCCTCTTGATTAGCCTCGGGATAGTTCTTAAGGGCTTAACATCCCTAACAAACTTTCACTTAAACCATACTCCCACCTATTTGAGGTAACATGTTTGGATGCTTAAGAATAATGATGTCAAGATCATCTTCCCTACCTGATTCTGTCATTTCATAATCTTTTTTCTTTTCTTTTTATTTTTCTTTCACTTTTTATTTATCTTTCTCTTTTTCTTCTTATTCTTAATTTTGTTTGGAGCTTTGCTCACTCATTTTCTTCTCAATTTTGATCTCAACTTTAGAACATGAAGAGAACCCTTTTGGTATGTAATATATATTATCCTCGTAGATCCTAATTTCTTGAATTAAGAATGGTTGCAAATCACTACAATAAAGTGTTAAATGCAATCTCATTGGTACTTAACACATTGATGTAGGGTAGATGGAACCATCCTATATTCATAAATCCAAGGCCTACCTAGAAGTGCATTAAAGGACGTGGTCGAATCAGTGATATGAAATTTTGCTTTGACTTTCAGTTCTCTAATTTCTAACAGAAGGGTGATTGAACCTAAGGCCCTCTCGCCTTTCTCGTTGAACCCATATAGCACCAACTTATCAGTGGTGAGATTACAAGTATTGACTCAAAGATAGGAAAGGGTATTTACATTCATCACATTGATCGATGCACTTAGATCAATAATGACTCTTCATAACATAAAATTGCCCACATTTATGATAGTGTAAAGAGGGTAATTATGATTGGAAGTACCGAAGAGTAAGTCTTCATCTAAAAATGCCACCCCTAGGATCTATTTAAAGTAGAGGGCTTCATTATTTGAGGTTGAAGCGAGTAGAGCTAGGAAAATCTTTGGATTGAGAAGTGCTTTGATGAAAGACTCCCTTATTTCCTTGGATAGGACGAGGGCATCATAAATGCTCAACTTAGCTGGCAACTTCCTAAGATGAGCTATGACATTATAATCAACCTTATGGACACTTAACTCAAGACCCAATGGAGTGGAGGGAAGATTGGATTATTGAGGAAGATCAATAATTGGATTATTAAAGACAACTTGCTTGCCTTTATCCTTAGGGGAAAACCTATGGGGTGAGACTTTGTCCTCATGAAGTTATATTGTTCGTATCTTTGAGTGGGAAAACTAAGGTGGTGTCTACACTTACCATAGGCATTGGATTATCATTTCCTGAAAGGGAATCATAATCTGGGAGGTCTATCATGATAGTACTTCCCTAAAAATCAATTTAAGGGAAGTCACATTCTAATAAGGCTTCAAATTTGACTTCTCTTTGAAGGTTGGAATCAGGAAGGTTAGATTTTTGAATATTCAAATTGATCTCAATAGAGTTCTTATTTGGTGGGGAAGAATTATTAATTTGCATTTCATTCTCATGGTTAATCATAAAAAAAGGAGCATAAGGATTTCTTTTATTAATTTTGCGACCCTTTGCCTTTGATGGGGAAAAGTAAAAGTTAAATGATAAGAGTGTGAAAAGGATTTTTACACCACCATCCGTGCCACTTGAATATATCTCTCATCTACATACTCTCTCTCTACAAAAATATCTCTATTTTCTTTTTCCATTTCATATAGTAGTTACTATGACTACTTGAGAGGGAAGAAGCTCAATATCCTCTTGTGAAGCATCCAGGTCAACCACCCAAATCGAGACCGAGGCTATCATGGTCAGCTGTTGAGAAAGATGAAAAGATTTATTAGTTGACTTTTCAAGTGCTTAGGATAAATCAATATCCCAACCATATTCAATGGATAGAGAGGTGTTAAGAGTATTACTTGAGATAGTTTTGATTGACCCTTATTCCGGATTGACCAAATATTTCTTTGGAATCATAATATTAACTTGCTTAATTTTCCTTTCAGGCCAGTCATTAAAAATGATGCAATCTTCAATAGAGTGGCTGATCATGCGATGATAAGGATAATACTTAGGATCAACTTTCTTGTATATGTCCTTTGGATGCTTGGCATCTAATAACTAGAAATTTTTTTTTTTTAAGAATTTTAAAGATCTTACCTATTACTTTCCTTTTAAATGGATAAGGTTTTTCCTATCTCTCTTTTAAAGGAATGAAAGAGGGGTCTTTAATATGCTATGAGGTCACTTGAAATGGTTGCTTTTGAGTCGATAATGGGGGAAGAACACTTGACTTACTAGTAGCTGGTTATTTCCCCATATTAATAGCTAAAATTGTGACTTTCTTCTCAAAAGACTTGATGGACTTGTCAATCTTCTTCTCACCAAAAAGATCCTTCAAGAATGACATTTTAGGAGCCTCTTCCTGCAGGTTTCTAACTTTATTAAATGTTTCTCAAAAGTTTTGATAGTGAGACCCTTCATAAGAAATGCAACATACCCAAGGATATTCTTCAAAAAAATTTCACTACATGTTACTCTTGCAACTAGGTTCACACTTCATCAAGAGATTTTTCCACCTCAAGATGTACTCCACCAGTGACTCCCTCAGTTTTTTCTTCTCGATAAAGAGATTACCCATGGTTGTGCACTGCTGCGCTCCTAAAAATCTCTTTAAGAAATGATTTTTAAGTTTACTAAATGTTTTTGCCAAAACATTGGGGAAATCAGTGTACCATTCAAAAGCAATGCCATAAAGACTACTAATAAATTGGCAAAAAAGTAGAGCATTTGACTCCCCAACATTGCAACAACTTGCACAAAAGTGGGCGAAATGCTATCTCGGTTTTCTATTCTAGTAAAAAATATAAAAGTCGGTGGCACAAAACCCTTCAGATAAGGGACTAGATCATATTCTTCATGATACGGTCTACCCTTTGGGATAGATATGGCCCCTTAGGAATGGGCTAAGGCCCCCCTTACCTAATCATCGATTAGTTTTTTGAGATCTTGATAGGCCGATGTTGGAGGAATTGCATAAATTATTGATTGGACTACTAGAGCTTGAAAAATTAGTTGTTAGATAGGGGGAACTACTGAAACTGACTCAGGAATCTTTGGACAAAGTTCTGCTTTATTGACTTGGTCAGTAACTAGCTGGGATGTAGACTATTATAACTTAAGCGAAGCTTGATGTGACTTATCAATCTATGCCTACATTTCCTTAACCTATAGGAATATTTATGCTACTTGTGCTTCCAGATTTTTTATGTGATGATCATCCCTGGCTATCAAAGACTCATCCAAATATGAAACAATGGTAGTAGAACCTTCTTCTTTGCTAGAACAACATTTACTTGGTTCAATTTCCTTACTTGATCCTTTGGTCTCAGCCATATGGGCATCAATGATTGGTACCTCATCATCTATAAGAATATCATCGAGCTTGGGATTAAAGGTCTCTTCTGCCTCTTTCTTTTTCAAGATATCCCTAATCTTTTGCACTACCTCATTGACCAGTCAATCCTCTATAACTTCAGGATCGATGGGTAAGTAGCCTTTGTATTCTATTACATCCTAAAATTCCTTTTATTGCAATTTAGAAATGACGGCCTGTAACTTAAGTTCATCAACTGTTGAAGGCTCTGCCAATAATTGTTCAATCATCTATTATTTGTCATCCTAGGTTATCTCTTCCCATTGATCATTTTAGGGTTAGTAGCCAAAAGGGAGGAATCCTCTATAAAATGAGGGACATCTACCTCAAAAGATGATGCCGAAGCTTGGAAGGTGATAGCTTCCACCTCAAGTAGGGTGGAGTCCTTGGACCTCTGAGTAGGGAGCTCGAGGATAATTGAATGAGTCTTGGAAAGGGTATCTGGGATATGGACTGAAACATCAACTGAATCAATAATCAAAATAATGACCAAGCTGACACCTGAGGCAACTGGACTGGGTAGTGGACTAATAAAAGTGGCAACTGGGGTACAAACAATAGTGATTGAAATCTATGGCATCTCAATTGGTGGGGGTGAAGTGACTCAATTACAAGTAAAGGGATCCCATCTCTGGTAACTTTCTTGGGGATATATTACTTCTCATGGGACTTGGGCCTCATGCCCTTGAATTCAGCTTTCCTTTCAACTTTAAAATCCTCCAAGACTTTTACTACCACTAAGGCCAACCTTGGGGATTTTGGAAAAGGGACTGATATCCTACCAATTGAATGGTGGCCTCTCATAGATCCGATGAGTATTATACCCTCCATTTTAAAGGATGGAGGGAGTCACACCCAGTGGTAACCATCCACTAAAATAGAAGCTGCTGGCTGTCTCACAAACTTCTTATTTCACCTGACAAGATGAGGGGTTAAGTTCTTAGCATCAAACTTGTCTTCCTTTAAGATATCCTTCTCAAAATTATGAGAGATAACCCCTTTCAAGTGTTTGATATATTGCTCTATCATCTCTCCTGCCTAAGCAACATTAGTATGAATGAAGTTCCTTAACATTCTAGTTCTTTACAATTGTCTCTCCTTTGGAGTTCTTTTGGTGTAATAATCAACCGGGCATGGTTGGATACTAGCTATCCTAGCCACCCTCTCCTCCCCTACAACAGTAGCTAAGGGGTGAAAATGACTCCCTAGAGGATTGGAGAGGAGGCTGTTGCAACTCGAGCTTATAAGTTTATATTTTTTATGATAACAAATATTGTGGCTCACTTTCAGCTGTCTACCTGTATTTGTAAAATTTTTTTTTTACTTACATTTTAGGATTACAGTGCACCTTATAAGGCTCATGTTTTGGCAGAATATGATTTATTTGTAATTTTCATTAATGTATTTCTTAATTTATAAGGGTGTTTTCTTGCTTGTAATCTTGCTCACTTATTTCTATTTTAGAGTTCTCTATTTTTGCTCATATCATCCGGGACAATCTATACATCGTCCTGGATGATCAGTTGAAAATAAAAACCCTAATTAAGGCATCCTGGTTAAAGCAGCCATTTTTAAGCTCATCATCATGGACGTTAGGCTCAATTTAGAAAGAATCAGCCGCCATATCTATTTAGGTATTCTTTATTTTTGGACATCATCCAGGACATCATCCAAGATGATGCAGCACAATTATACATAAATTAATTTGGTAATTAAGGAAAGTAATTAAGGTTTGATTGCATGATCACATCGTCCGGGATAATCGCAGGATCATCTGGGATGATCTCTTGGACGATTGACATCAACTAGCTTCTATTCAGGGCGATGTTCAGGATGATTTTCCTCATATTTGAATTAATTGGCCAGGACGATCGTGATATTGTCCTGGACGATATGACCAAAAATATTCTGATCATCCCAAACCTACCAAGCTTATTGATCAAAATTTACGCTGATCGGCCAGGACAATATTCATATTTTCCTGGACAATAATGTCAGTTTATTATAATTAAAAGCTCATTTGGAACTCTTCTATTTAAGCTTTGACAAGGGACTTTATTAGTGTCTTTGGTAGCCATTGAGGCTTGGTTCTTCTAGAGGAAACTTGAAGAGAGAGCTTGAATAGGAGAGAGGAAAGGGTGGAGTTTGAGAGAGGGAGAAGATCCTTGGATGGGGTTTCAAGGGAGTTTGGAGGGGGTTCAACACGGTTGCTCTGGTGAGCTTGCACCTTAGTACCATCAGATTGAAGGCTCGTCTTGAGGGAAGTTTTGGAATGAAGAATATCTCTTTGGTGTCAAAGGGCCCGGCTACTCCACTGCACAAGTGAAGGTGAAAGTTATTTTGTAAGCGCTTCTCTGCCTAATTGTGGGGGCTAAAAGAGAGACACTGTGATTAGTGCAATACTCGGAGGGCGCATCCGAGGAGTGGACGTCAGTTAAGGTTTGACTAAATCACTATAAACCTGGTGTGTTCTTTCTTTTTATTGCTTTCGCATTTATTTTTTGAACTTTGATTTTCTGTGGTAAATCTTGGTTTAGGATGTGATTATGTTTTTTAGTTAAAGAAGTTTTAATATCCAATTCACCCTTCCCCCCCCCCCCACCCCTTCTTGGTTAGCCTTGGGACTTGTTCATTAGGGCTTAACATCCCTAACGAACTTTCTAGTGCCATCAGAGCACTTTCAAGTGGTATCAGAGTAGGATTCATAAAAATAAGTTTTCAAAAACTTTTGAATTTTGAATCATGGCTAATTTTTGTAATCGTAATATTGTGTAAGGATATTTTATTACACATCCACCTTTATTTAAAAATATTACTTATGATTTTTGGAAAATTCACATGTCTACTTTCTTGCAATTTATTGATTTTTGAATGTGACAAATAATTTTAATTGGTAATTCTGTACCGTCATGTATTATAGATGGAATTAAAACTGATATTCCTTTTAATCAATGGAGTAGAGAAGAATAAATTAATGCTCAATTGAATGCTAAATCATTAAACTATTTCTTTATGCCTTCAATTCTGATGATTTTATGTTTGTATCCACGTGCTTTACTAGCAAGGAAATTTGGGATAAATTACACACTATATACGAAGGCACTAGTGAAATCAAGCAATCCATATTAAATATTTTAATGCATGATTATGAATTATTTTACATGAAACCTTCTTAGTGGATCTTAGACATGTATACTAGGTTTATTCAAATTGTGACATCATTGCATGCTTTAGGTAAAGAATTTTTAAACTTTGAAAAAGTCAATAAAATTCTACATTGTCTACATTATAAGTTTGATGCCAAAGTTGTTTCTATTTGTGAATAAAAAAAATTGAACGATAGTTTTATTGATAATTTAATTGGCTCACTCGTTGCCTACGAGCAATGTTTAGGCCAAAGACTTTTGGATGCAGGTGAGATGATAGTGATAAATGCTGAAAACATGGAGAAAAGTGACTTAGTTTGTGACAAAAGCTATGACTAATCAAGAAAATTAAAAAGATCATCAAAGCATAATCATCAACAAAAATGGAATAAATGTAAAAATAGTAAGAATGATAAGATTTCTTCTGATATTGTTTTCTTTGGATGTAGAAAGCCTAGACATATAAAAAATTAGTACTCTAATTTTAGAACTCTTCCTACAAAAGAAAAGGGTAAAGCTAAACAAATTGAAAAAAGGAGATAATGAAAAGCAAAAAATCTCCTGAGTAGACCTTGCTTCTGAATCATCTGATCAGTAGCAAGAATATGCTTAAACCCTTTTTTATGTGTTTATTTGTTTGTGTATGCATATTTTTGGTCATTGTAATTTTGTTTAATTTTTGTGTTTTATTTAGGCTAATTTATTTATTTGTTTATTTTTCATTCTTTTTCTTTTACATTATAATTTTTAATTTTTCTTTATTTTTTTTAGCGAAGTTCTCTCTGATCAACACTCACATTCACTTTTCTAAAAATGAAAAATCTACCACCTATTTTTCTTGAATTCTTATGTAAGTTGTGGTTGACTTCTCTAAAAATAGTCAATGGAAGGAAACTCATGATTTTGTCTCTCTATCTCTTTTCTTAAAGAGGTTATTTTACTTTTGATTCAAAATCTTCATCATATTATTAAATGTATTTTAAAACTGATCTTTTTTTATCTCCGTACATTTTATTTATCGCATAGGGATCTTTCACAAATTATTGAATCTACTCATAATTTTCTTAATCAAGTAGTTCATTTTATCAATAGAATGGGTTTACTTATATTTTTAAAACTTTAGAAAGGTATCATATTGAAAAAAAATGACCAATAACGTCAAATCAAAAGATGTGCAATGACATCAAAATTGAGAAAGATACACAAAGTGTATAAAAAATTAAAAGATGTGCAAAGTGCACCAAAAAAACCTGACAAGAGGCATAAAATAACCTCACAAAAAGTAATTCTTACCTTTCTTGTACTTTTTAAAGCTTAAAAATACCCTTGATATTTTTTATACTTGAGCTTAAAAATCATGATTTATGATTCACTAATTTTAACATTAATCTTCTATTAGATATGTTTTTTGAAAAAAGTTTTGAAAAATTAAGTATTTCATTTTCTTATTTGTTTCTTGATTTAGATATTGGATTAAAAAAAATTTTGAGCCTATAAAAGAACTTGAGCTTGGATTGACGATTTTTCTGATTTTCTAACCTTTCTGGGTAATGCGTTGTCAACACATTCCTTGCGAAGTTTTTAAATAAAATCAAGAGGTAACTTTCTTATTTTAAAAATATTTTATTTTTATTTTCACTAGATCAAGGATCATTTTGTTTTTTAGTCGATTCTTTGTTCCCCTCTTCTTTTTGATAATGTCAAAGGGATTGAACTTACTGTTGTATTTGTATGTTGTTATAACTTTTTTCAAAATAAAAAAAAAAAATCAACAATTTAGTTCTTCTCCTATTTTTTAAATTTTTATTCTAATGAGGGGGAGACTAGGAGAGAATATTTTAATTTTGTAATTTCAACTAGTAATATTTGTCATCATAAAAAAGGGGATATTATTGCAACTCGAGCTTATGAGTTTATGTTTTTTTTTTATAACAAATATTGTGACTCACTTTCTGCTATATACCTGTATTTGTAATATATTTTTCTTTCTATGTTTACTAACATTTCAGGATTATAGTGCACCTTACAATGCTCAAGTTTTGGCAGAACATGTTCTATTTTTAATCTTCATTAATATATTTCTTGGTTTATAAGGGTGTTTGCTTGCTTGATACCTTGCTCACTTATTTATATTTTAGAGTTTCCTATTTTTGCTCACATAATTTGGCATGATTTATACATCAGCTTGGACGAGCAGTTCAAAACAGAAACCCTAATTAAGGTATCCTGATTAAGGCAGCCATCTTTAAGCTCATCATCCTAGATGACACTTATATCGGCCGGGACGATAGGTTCAAATCAGAAAGAATCAGCAGCCACATCTATTTAGGTATTCTTTATTTTTGGACATCGTCCAGGATATCGTCCAGGACATCGTCCTGGACAATGCAGCATAATTATGCCTAATTTAATATGGTAATTTAGAAAATTAATTAAGGTTTGATTTCACGATAACATCACCGGGATGATCACAGGATCATCCAGGATGATCTCTTTAATGATTGACATCGACCATCTTCTATTCAGGGTGATGTTTAGGATAATTTTCCTCATATTTGAACTAATCGACTAGGATGATCGTGGTATTAGCCTATACAATATGACCAAAAATCTTCTGATCATCCCAAATTGATCGGGCTAATTGAGCAAAATTTATACTGATCGGCCAGGACAATATTAATATCATCCTGGATGATAATGTCGGTTTGTTGCAATTAAGAACTCTTTTAGAGCTCTTCTATTTAAGCTTTGATAAGGGACTTTATTAATGTCTTTGGTAGCCATTGAAGCTTCGTTCTTCTACGGGAAACTTGAAGAGAGAGCTTAAAAGGGAGAGAGGAAAAGGGTGAAGTTTGAGAGAGGGAGAAGATCCATGGAGGGGGTTTCAAGGGAGTATGGAGGGTCGATCTCAATTCCCTGGTGCCTCATTACGAATCCTAAGAATTTCCTTGAGGCATATTTCAAGGGGTTCATTTTTAAATCGTAGCGAAGCAACCGTTCAAATACAACCCTCAAGTCATATAGGTGAGCCTCTTTGACTTTACTCTTGACAACTAAATCATCAATGTAGCATTCAACTTGATTATGGATTAAATCATCAAAGATATGAGTCATGGCCCGCTGGTAGATTTCTCTAGCATTCGTTAGGCCAAATGGCATCACCTTATAACAAAACATCCCTATAAGGGTTCTAAATATAGTATTTCTCTCATCTTCTAGGGACATCTTGATTTGGTTATAACCAGATGAGCTATCCATAAAGGAGAAAATAACATGTGAGGAGGCAGTATCCACCATAAGTTCTGGTATGGGTAAAGGGAATTCATTTTTAGGACATGCCTTATTCATATTCCTATATTAAACACAAATTTGAATATGACCGCTCTTCTTTGGATTGGCACGATGCTGGCCACCCAAGAGGGGTATTATTCCTCTCGGATAAATCTGGCTTCGACCAATTTCTTAATTTCGGAAATGACTTATTGCTCTATCTCTAAGTACATGCGCCGAGGAGCTTGTTTAACATGAATGGCATCATGTCGAATTCTAAGTTTTATGGACTGCTACTTCAGCGGACAAACCCGGCACTTCATCATATGTCTAGACAAAGCAAACCTTAAATTTAGACAACAACTAAATTAAGTCCTAGGTTTCCCCCTCATTCAATAAAGTACTAATGAAAGTAGGGCGAGGGTCATCATCAGTTCCTAGGTTAATTTCTCTTAACTAATCAACTGTTGATTTGATTTTTCTCCTCAAATTCAGGGGGGTGCATCCTGAACTTGAAGTTCATCGGGATCATCTAAAGTCTCCAAATAGAGCCCGTCGAGGAGATCGATGGCATCCACAGGGACATTTTGAGATTCAAGATGGTAAGTTATCATTAGACAGAATTCATCATCATCAAATGAACTACGGTTCCAAAGCCGATACCAGCTGTTGGGTTTTTCTTGATCTTAGTTTGCCAAATATTTTCATGGTATCTAGCTTGACCCTAAGTCCATCGATACGGCACAAGACTTTTTGAGAAAGAATTTTTTATACAAACAGAGAAGTAGCCGAAAGGTAATTCTATTAATTCATTAAAATCTGCCTCCTCAAGAGTTACATCACCTTCATCCATTATGGAGGAGGAGCCAAGAAAGAATTTCTGGACTTTCTTTACTTCATCATTCAGGTTGGGGGCCACTTTAACTTCTAACCCTATAATCCTACCAGCCAATAGTGGGGTTCAGTGAAAGGGCCTCAATCATTCTACTAAGTTTTTCATACATTGTTAATTCAGGCTCATCACTTTTACCCTTTGAATTATCTACCTCAGAGTCACTGTCCTGGTCTAAGGTGAGATCAAATTTTGGAGTATTTATCTTCTTATAGTTGAGGGGGATTGTAACACCTTGATTTTCTAGTTCACCATCGGAATCTTATTACGGGTAAATATATACCGGTGTTGTTCTCCTATCTAGTGAAGAATGGCCCCGACCTCGTGCCCTTAGAGCCATCCTCCCACCTCTTTGAGGTAATTTGTTTGGAGGCCTAAGGACAACGATATCAAAATCCTCTTCACTATTCGACTCTATCATTTCTTGATTAGTAATTTTATCTTCATCTTTTTCTTGGTTGGATTTTTGTCCAGCCACTTTCTCCTCAATTTTGATTTCAAATTTAGAACATGATGAGGAACCTTTTGGTATAAAATACACAACATATTCATAGATCCCAAATTCTTGAATCGAGAATGGTTGCAGATCACCTCTAATCACATGTTCAATGTCGTCTCATTGGTACTTGACGCATTAGTGTAGGATAGATAGAACCATTCTATATTCATGAATCCAAGGTCTACCTAAGAGAGCATTAAAGGATGCTTTCAAATCAATTATATGAAACTTAGCTTCAGACTTCAGTTCTCCTATCTCTAAGATTAAATAGATTGAACCTAAAGCTCTCTCGCCCTTTTTGTTGAACCCACGAAGCATCAACTTATCAATTGAAAGCTTGCTAGTATTAACTCTAAGGTAAGCGAGGGTCTTTATGTTCATTATTTTGACCGATGCACCAAAATCAATGAGGACTCTTGATAACTTGAAATTTCCCATATCTATAGTAATGTAGAGGGGACGGTTGTGGTCAACAATTCTACAAAGCACGTCTTCATCTAAAACAGTGACTCCAGGAACCTCATTAAAGTAAACTGCCTCATCTTTGAAGTTGAATCCAACTGAGCTAAGCAAATCTCGGGGTCGAGAAGCGCTTTGATTAAAGATTCCCTCATTTCTTTGGAAAGAAGGGTGTCATAAATACTTAATTTGGCTGGCAACTTCCTAAGATGGGCAAGGACATTATAATCAACCGTAGGAATGACAGACTCAAAACCCGGAGGGATTTAAGGAAAATCAGATTATTGAGGGGAGTTTGGATTTAGATCTTCAAAGATCGTTTGCTTACCTTTATCCTGAGGTGGAAGCCTAGGGGGTAAAACTTTGCCACCACGAAGTTACACCCACTCGATATCCTCGACAGGAAAACTAGAGCGGTGTCTACACTCATCGTAGACATCAGATCATCATTTCTTTCCGAAACAGAGTTAGAATCTAAAAACTCTATCTCGATAGGACTTCCCTAAAAATTAAATTGGGGGAAATCACTTTCTGATAAGGTTTCACATTCAACATTCCTTTGAATTGTTGACTCAGGAGGGAGGACCAGTTGGTTTGACATTAAGATTTACTTCATCAGAATCTTGATTTAAAATATGAGAATCATCAAGTTGTATTTCTGATTTATGGCTAATCATCAAGATAGAGGTAGAAGGATATTTTATATTCATCTTTTGACCCTTTGCCTTTGATGAGGCAAAGTAAAAGTCAGATAATAAGAGAGGGGATAGGGTTTTCCACACCGCCATCCGCCACTCGAATACATCTCTCATCAACACACTTCCTCTCTACAAAATCATCTCTCTTTTCTTTTCCATGTTTTACAGCAGTTCATATGACAACTTGAGAGGAAAGTGGCTCAAGATACTTCTGCGAAGCATCCAGGTCAACTTCCCACACTAGGCCCTGGGCTGTCATAGTCAGCTGTTGAGAAAGATGAAATGATTTGTTAATCAACTTTTTTAATGCCGATAATAGAGTAATGTCCCAACCATCTTCAATTGAATGAGGAGAGTTAGGAAGATTACCTGTGATAGTTTTGACTGAGGCCTTTCTGGATTGACCAAATACTCTTTAGGAATTAAAATGTTACCTTGAATCTAGTTCCTCTCAAGCCAATCTTTGAACACAACATAGTTCTCGAGTGGGTGACTAAGCATTCGGTGGTACGGGCAGTATTTAGGATCTTCTTTCTTACTCTCATCCTCTGGCCTCCTAGCCTCTGGTAACTGGAAATCTGACTTCTTTAACGAACTCTTAAAGATCTTTCTCATCAAATCCCTTTTAAATGGATAAGGTTTTGCTAATCTCTCTCTAAAAGGGATGGTGGTGGGATCTCTAGCATACTGAGGAGTTATCTGAAATGGTTTCTTCTAAGGTGGCTGTGGCGGTGGTGGAACACTAGGTTGACTAACAATTGGCCTATTTCCCTTATCATCTGCTGAGACCAAAACTTTCTTCTCAAAAGTTTTTACCAACTTGGGACCCTTCTTATCTTCAGGCTGCTCCCGTAAGAATGACATTCTAGGAGCATCTTCCTGCTAATTACTAGTCTTGTTCAGAAGTTTCTCAAAAGTTTTAATAGTGAAATCCTTCAGGAGAAAAGCAATCGAGCCATGGATATTCTCTAAAAGAATCTCCATGACATATTGCTCTTGCAACTAGGGTTCACACTTCATCGAGAAGTTTCACCACCTCAAGATGTACTCGCTTGGCTTTTGCTTTTTAATGATGAGATAGCCCACAGTAGTGCGCTGTTGCGCTCCAGAAAATCTCTTTCAAAAGAGGTTTTCTAGATCGCTAAAGGTTCTTACAAAACCATTGGGCAGATCAGCATACCATTCAAAAGCAATACCGAAAAGTCAACTTATAAATTGGTGAAAAGTAGAGCATATAATAGCTTGCTCAAAAGTGGGCTAGATGTTGCCTCGGGTTTTCAACTCTGGTAAAAATTTTAAAAGATAGTGGTACAAAGCCCTTCGGATAAGAACTAAGTCATATTATTCGGGGTAGGGTCTACCCTTTGGAATAGATGCGGTCCCTTTTGAAAGAGCTAAGGCCTCCCTTACCTGATCCTCAATCAATTATTTAATGTCTTTCTGAGGAAGAGTTGGAGGGACAGTGGAAACTATGGGCTGAACTGGCGGTGCTTCTGGTGGATAAGGAGGGATCACTGGTGCTGAATCGGGGGATTTGGAACTAGATTTTGCCCGTTTAGCTTTTTCTGTGATCTCTCAAGCTGACTTTTAGATTTTAAAAGATTCTTACCATAATTTGTACAATTGTTCTTACATTTTCCTATCTTATGAAATCATGCTTGCTAGCTGAGTCTCTAAGTTTCTTATGTGCTCTTCAACTCTAGCTTTTATTGACTCATCTGAATCTAACTCGACAGTAGGTGAATCATCATGTCTAACTTGTCGACACTTACTAGGCTCGGCTTCTTTATTAGACCCCCTAGTTTCAACCATATAAATGCTACCAATATAATCATCCTCCTCCCCAAGGAGGTCATCCAGGTCTCGGTCAAAAGTGGCCATTCCTTCTTTATTCAATAGAATATTTCTTATCTCCTGTACTACCTCCTTGACAGGTTTATTCTCAATCGATTCAGGATCGAGGGTTAAGTACTCTTTATATTCAGCCATATCAAAGAGTTCTTTAGAATCTAACTTGGAGATGATTTCTATGAGTTTTGGGTTAGGATCCGGCTAAGGTTATGAAGCTAGCTCATCTATTATTTCTTGGTCTTTGTTAGTTCTCTCCTCCTCGACTATCCCAAGACTGGTTGTCAAAAGAGTGGCATCCTCTATTGGGTGAGGGACATCTACCTCGGGGGGCAAAGAACGAGCTTGTAAGGTAATAGCTCCCACATCTAGCAAGGTAAGGTCCTCAGACACCTGACTAAGGAGCCTAGGAATGACACACAGATCTTGGGGATCATCAACTAGAACAATATTGGGGGTGATGACTGGATCATGAACTAAACTGGTGGTGGGAGCACTATCGACTATGACAACTGGAGTATTAATAGGAACATCCATGTGATCAATTGGGACTGGAGGACGAGTGAGTGGAACTCGTTGGAGTTGAAGAATGAACTTAGAAGTTCTAGGAGGTGATGGAAAGATATCCAACTTGGTTCTTTTAGTTAGAAATATCTTTTCAGAGGACTTGGGCCTCTTGCCCATGACATCTACAGGTCTTCAAATCTTAGTCTCCTTTGGCTCGACAATCAATGAGGCCAACCTTAGAGGTCTAGGAGGGGGTACCAGGGGTCTACCAGAAGAATTATGGCCTCTCTCGGACCCAGTCAACACAATACCTTCCATTTTAGAGGATGGAAGGTGTGGCACCCAGTGATACCCGTCAACTAGTACTGAAGTGACAGGCTGTCGGGCATAGTTCTTATTTCTCCTGACAGGCTGAGGGGTTAAGTTCTTTGCTTCAGACACTTGTTCTTTCAAGATATTCTTTTAAAAGAGATGTGAGATAACGCCCTTTAACTGTTTCACATACTCCTCTTTAGTTTGCCCAGACTGTGCTGCACATGTGCGAATTATATTCCTTAATGTCCTTGTCCTCTGGAGGTGTTTTTACTCTGGAGTCTTCCTGGTTGAATAATCAACCGGGCATGGTGGGGAGTAGGCTATCCTACCCAGCCTCTCCTCTCCATGAGCAGCAATAAGGGGATAAAAGCGACTCCCCTTAAGGAGGGGAGAGGAAGTAGGAATAGGTAGCTCCTTAGCAGCCTCTGGCTCTACTTGTGCTAAGGTCTTAAAAGGCACAACTCTCTTGGCCTTGGAGATATTCTTCCTAATTCTCCTCATATAGTTCTTTCTTTGGTTCTTAGTGGCAAAAGTAAGTCCAGAACTAGACCCTTCCTCAAAAATAGACTTAACTTTAATGGGCACCTCAACAACTGGTTCAGATTGTTTCTGCTCATCACTATCTACTGGTAAGGTGGGTGCTGATCCCACAATCAACTCAACCACTGAAGGGACTTCCTTACTGGCATCCAAGTTAACTATCTTGTGTCCGTCCATGGACAACTCAAGGGTATTGAATCACATCCCAAAAATTACAGTGCTTCCTTGATCATTAACTATTGAAGACATCTCTTGGTCAAAAGAGAAGATTAATTTGCCAACAATTTGAAATTTTCAAAAATTTAAAGAAAGGATTGGAATTAGAGATTTTATTTTAAAGGAAAAAAAATTTAGAAAGTCAAGGCTCATAAGAGGATCTCAACCCTCCACTGCATGTTGAGTAGTAGAAGTTATCACTCAACACACATTAGTAGGGTAAAGAGATCGGATATGTGCCAGGGAAGAATTAAATTTTGTAACACATGCTAGCCCACAGAAGGATTCTATGAGATGGCACGTGATGACTTGAGATTCAAAGAGAATTTTAAAAGAAAATTTGAATTCTGTGAGATTTAAGGTGGGGTTTCTCAAAAATTCTAAAAAACAATGGGCAGAGTTTCCCCTTGCCCGAAGGCTTATGAAACTGTGAGAAAACTCAAGTAAAGGGGGCTGCCTAAATCTCCTAACCTCTAAAAAAATAGGAGGTGAGGGGTTAAGGCCAAGGTATATTTTTCTCTTACCAATATTTGGATCTCTAAGAATCCTTTCAATCTTAAGAATTTATGTATTGAATTAAGCATCATTAATATAAATTCATAGAACTGGAAGGGAGACATAAAAAATCTGACTTGACGTTATCGTCCTACCGGTTAGCTCGGGGGCAGAAGGTCAAAATCTGAATCAACAATTAATTAAAAAGAAGTTTGGAGGTATCACCTCTCTTTTCAACATATAATTTATTTTAGATGTTGGCCGCACTCACCCAAGAAAAAAATGGATAGAGGGACCAACAGAACAAGGGTTAGTTAAGACTACCGATGAAATGAAACTTACTCTCTATTAAAGATAGAGAGAGAGATTTAGTCCCACCAGGGGTGCCATTTTTTTATTGGTGGAATATTGGAAATAGGTTTTTAAAATATTGGTTTTCTTTAGGAATTTTAGAATTAAAGTTAAATTTTAATTCTAAAATCGAATCGTCCTATTAGAAAGAGTATATCACCTCGAAAAGTGAAACTAAAATTTCAGGATGGGATTCAAATTTGGAATTATGAATCCCATCTTGAATATTAAAACCGGATGCTGAAGAGAACTCCATATGGCCTTGAAGGGTCAAAATGAGGTTCAACTGAATATCCAGCTATAATACTCAAGAAGTGTGATCATTATGTTCATATCCAAAGCTCTATCAATAAAATATATATCTCCCCAAAGAGAGAAAAAATCGCTCGATGATAATTCTTCAAATATGATGATAGCGATCACTAGTATTTTAATTTTTCCAAAGAATTCCAATTGAATTTTGAAAAATCAATTTTTAAAATCAGGTGTTTGTGGTTCTAAATCTCCTACGAGCACAAGCCCTCGTAGTTAATTACATTGTAGGGAGATAGAGTCCCCTATAAAGACTCTCGATTAAAATAGTGCTAAATTTCATTGGATTTTCTAGGAGTGATATCAAAAAGAGGTGAATTTTTGAAACTCAAAAGGGAATTGATCAAAATTGATCAGTTATTAACATAATCAAGGGAAGAAGAGCAGGGGACACTTTGAGATTCAGAAACCATCCATAAGTGTCCCAGCTTAATCTAAGTGTTGGGCTTTACATTTTCGGTTGAAAAAAGATTTAATTAGAGTTGAGCATTTTATTAGAAATTCAGGATTATATTCCTGAAGTTTGGACTCTTATAATTAAAGATTTACCCCGGATATTAAATCTAAATTTGGACACTAGACCACAGTAGTCCAAACCTAACTAATGCAGTCCAAAATATGGACTTACCCCGCTTGGATTTGGAAACCAGCTAAACACCTAATCAATTTAAAATATATGAGTCCGATCTTATATGAAATAGTGGTAGGGATATTTTAAATAAGGTTTTGGAGAGTTGAGGCCGACATCTAGAGATTTTTCTACTTGGATCCTTTTGACTTATGCTGGGTACAAAATGCTAAGGACTAATGCAATTAAAATTTTTGACTCTTTTAAATGTGTTTCTAATGCAATGCAATCTAGTTGACAACTTCAAATCAAATATGCATGAAATTTTAAAAACAAGCTTAGAAAATAATTTTTTAGAAGATTAGGCTTCCCCAGGTCTGTACCTCATCCTCATAGGTCAGACTATCTGGACTCTACCAACAGGCGAGGAAGGGTCTAAAGAAAGGAAAGAAGAAGTGTAGAAATATGCATACAACCCCGGGGTCGATCCCAGCTAATTCTCTAGATTCATTATCTTTTTAGGCTATTTAGACTCACTAAATTTTAAACTATTTAATTATGAGTATAAGACTTTCACACCCTCACGAGCAGGCGAAAAATAAAAGCGGCACACAAATGCTAAAAAAACTAAGAAAAGTAGGTAGTTCTATACGCAATCATTTTATCACATCAAATATAAATTAATTAATAAATGTCCATAGGCAAAGTTGCATTGCTTCTCACAAACCAAGGTCTTATAGAAAGTAAAGTGGTCGGGCACCACTAACATCAACCCGGATTCTAAACCAAGTAGAGATACAAGTGGTTTTGAATGGGATACTTTCTGTCTTCAAATCTTCAATCTTTTCCTCCTCCAAGCTCATTTCCTTCAGGCTCCTTGGATTCTTCGTAGTAGACTACCTAAATGAATAAGAGGGCACTTCTTTTGAGGAGAAGGACACTCCTTCCTTTTTGGGTAAGGAAGAAGTGATCCAAATTTGGATCTCCAAATAAAAAAGGGCTACTCCCCTAAGGGGTGCCCTTTTCTCTTCGGAGTCCAAGCTTTGGACTTATATATGTTAATTAAAAACTCCACTTTCATAACACTTTACATTTACACAAATTATATTTCTATGAAAATAGCATAAATTCTAGACTCTCCTACAGGGTTATCATAAGCACTTAATAAATCAAAATATATTCCCAAGAAGTTATATATATGCAAAAAAATAAATAAACACACTTGCCACACTCTTTTTATTACTTGGGGGCAGGCTTAGTAGCTGAAGCACCTGTGCAAGCATTTTTGTAATTGAATTTTATTAATTTAGCACCCCTTTTTTTTATTACCCTACATAAGCGTGGCCACCTGCAAAAAATTTTGTGAACACCTAGATCTTTCCTATCTTAAGGGTAATCTAGTCTCTAAACACATCAATCGTCCACAGAGTGCAAAAAAAAAAGTAAGCAGACACAACAAGGTAATTTAATCCATAACATGCAATAAAATAATGAAAAATCTGGCACACAGCAGAAAAGCAAACCCTGGCCTAACCTAGACCTAGATTTGGTTGTCCTAGCAAACCATTTAAAGTGTGTGTAAAAGGTCGTGTGGCTGGGGTAGATCCTTAGTTGGGTGGTTAATTAAAGTTATCTAAAATTTTGGATTTGGAAAGGCTTAAAAGGGATATTTAAGTTATAGTTTAGATATTAATATATTAAGAATTTTATTTAAATATATTTTAAGAGTTAGTTAAAATATATTTTTAGAGTTAGTTGATTATTACCTTTGTTTCACATCGAGGCCGTGAACTTTATTTCACCTTCCTTGGGGCTAAGTTGATAGCCTCGTAGGCCTGGGTTACCCAATAGCAATCGGGGTTGATTAAGTTAATTTAAATTGGTTAAAATTAAAGGGATAGATTAATATTAAAGAGAGTTGGTTACTGATTTTAAAAGGTGGGTTGAACATTTTATTAACCAAATTAGAAAATTTTGGAGTTTGAAATGATTAATGGGTTTTGGGAAATATCTAGATATGTTAACTAAGGGGTTAAAACATGACTTTTAGAATTAGAGGGAAATTTGAGGGTTTCAGATTTTTAACAAATACTAGACCTTATTATGAGTTGTTAGACTAGTAGCACACTTAATTTGGATTTTTTTATAAAAAATTTATGATTTTTAGAAGTTTTGACTCGTTTTTAACCTAAGGTTGACCAAAATGTTGATTTTTTAACTTTGATCATATTTTGGGGGTTTGACATTTTTAGAAAATATTAGAATTTAATTAGAGTCATTAACCACTGAGTTTGGTTGATTTAGAATTTTCTATAATTAGTTATGAATTTTGGATATTTATTAGAATTATTTAATTACCTTAATTAAAGAACCCATCCTATGATTTGGACCCAAATGAATCCTAAACTTCTTGAAATCAACCCCAAAGATAAAAAATGATCTAAGGGGAGATCAAAAAGTGTTTAAAGTTTTTTTGGAATTTTTTATAATTTTTAATTAATTAAAATAGATTAAATATTAATATTGATTAAAATTGAATTAAGGTGGTTTTTAATGTAAAATTAAAGGGATTTTAATTTTTATAGATTAAGGGATTAATCAAAATCAGTTATGGATATTTTATGAAATTTTCAAGGATTAATAAGAATTTTTAGTAAATTAATTAGGATTTAGGATAATTCTAGAGAAGGGATTTTGTTGGCTCCTAGTTATGGACCAAATAGGCACTAATTCTAATGAAATTTAGGCCATGAGATCATTTGATCTCAGGGCCTAAACATACCAAATT
Source organism: Dendrobium catenatum (assembly GCF_001605985.2). Taxonomy (NCBI): domain Eukaryota; kingdom Viridiplantae; phylum Streptophyta; class Magnoliopsida; order Asparagales; family Orchidaceae; genus Dendrobium; species Dendrobium catenatum. The sequence goes on along the minus strand of NW_021319302.1, from coordinate 433,780 downwards.
TGAGCATAAATAGATTTCTCTAATGTGGCTAACCAAGCCACTTAAGGTGATCCCTAAGTCACCTTAGAAAAATCCTAGGGAGCTATCATAAGGTTTGATTGGGGCAAACTCACTGGCCCTAAACTCCCTATACTACACATCATCAACACATTCAAAATCAAATCCTAAATCTCATTGGATAGGATATAGTTCCAATTTGAATTTGAGGATCAAACCATGACCCTTAAATTAAAATTGGGATGGTCATGCCCTTGGACACTTCAAACACGGAAGATAAAATTTGGGCATGTCAAGGACATGCCCAAATTCATTCTCACAAAATTCAAGGCCCTGGTGAATGAATTTTAAATAATAAATGCAATAATCAACAAAACACTAATATTAAAATTAAATTTAATACAGATGCAATTAGAGCCTCGAATCATAGGGATTTTATGGGTCTCCCTAAGACTATTCTAATGAGCCTAAGAACACCTAATTTGGTCAAGTGTGTAGGGAGATATTAATTTTTGAAAATCCCCTGGATTTTCTATAAAATTAAATCCGTTAATTACCCAATCAGCCGGAGCTTTTCATGCGGCACGCCACGATTGGAAGGGCAATCATTGGCGGGTGACTGGATAATAGTTAGATTAACCATAGCTGTTAGATAGATGACCAGACGGCTATGATTAAACTGCCTCTGGGATCGCGGGATCTAATCCGTGCCGTTGATCGAAATTAATGGCCAGGATTTTGTCTTCAACCTACCGCAGAAACCAAAAGCCGTAAGGCTTTTTTGGTGTTATCCGAGTGATACCACCGGTAAACTTTGGCAAAATTTCATAAGGAGGATCAAGGGAGGGGAAACCTTCAATCAAACAGTAGAGATCCACAGGGGTGAAGATTGGACTACCTATCTAGGGAACTCGAGATCAAAATATTACCGCAGAGAAGGCCTCAACATATGAGCTTCTCTATCAGGAAGCTTCAGGGGATGAAGATGAGCAAATCTCCTTCAGACGCCTTGACTGGAGGATGGTCGGAGGTACTACTTTGAGCGCGATGCTGAAAGCCTTCACCGGAGTTCGCTTGAACGGATCGAAAGAACTGCTTGGGAAGCTGGGGAATGAAACGAGAGGAATGAGGGAGCTCTAGGGAGTGATTTCGAGAGCCTAGGATTGAAATATTATCACAGAGAAGGCCTCAACTAATGAGCTTCTCTATCAAGAAACTTCAGGGGATGAAGACAAGCGGGTCTCCTTTAGACACATGAACTAGAGGATGGCCGGAGGTACGACTTCGAGCACGATGCCGAAAGCCTTAGCCAAAGTTCGCTTGAATGGATCGACGGAATGGCCTGGGAAGCTGTGGAATGAAATAAGAGGAATGAGGGAGCTCTGGGGAGTGATTTCAAGTGCCTGGGATCGAATGGCAGCCCCTAGGATGAATTGTCCTATTATACCACCTCCAAGAGCTTGGACGGATGGGATTAACTGGGCTGGGCCTTAAATGGGTGCCAGGTGGAAGGGGACATCATCCTAGAGGGCTCGTGAGCCTGAAGCCAGCTATCCCCAGCCTTCCACCCGGTGAGCCTCAGCCTTTGGAAGGCTGGGGGTCAAGATCGAATGGGGGGGACCATCAAAGCTTGTTCTCCAATGGTTTCGGTCGCTGCCAACTGGAGTCTGGGTCGGGTTGACTTGGAAAGAATGATAGGGGTATGTTGGACTCAAGGGTGAGCTCAATTGGGCCTAGGGAGGTTCAATTTGATCAGGTGGCTTGGTTTGTCTGAAACTTGCTCGGTTTGACCCAAACTTGCTTAGTTGGCATCGAATTGGGCTCAACCCAGGTTAGGCAAGACCCTGGGCTCAATGTGGGAGATGGGTCTGGGTTTGGTTCACCCAATTCAGGTGTAAATTGGGCTCAATTTGATCTTGACTCAAAGATGGCTTGGGTCCATGTGGTTTTGGCTACTTTAAGCTAGCCCAAAGTTTGACCCAAGTTAACTCATGGCTTGTGCAAGCTGTGGAGGTGTATTAGACCTAGGGCCACCTAATGGAGGTGTTTTTCAGGTTTAGTTTGGCTCAGGGTAGGATTTTTCTCAATCTCAAGTGGTTTTAGCCACTTTGGGTTAGCCTAACACTTGACTCAAGTGGATTCGGAGGTTGGGCTGGTTAAGGGAGGTGTATTCGGTCAAGGGAGACACAATGGCACCTTGGTTTGGGTTCAATTTGATTAAGGTTGAGAAATTCTACGAAGGGGGGCTCTCTTTGGGCACTTGGGTCAAGTAAAAAGGCTAACCCAAGTGGGCCCAGGGCTTGGGTCTCCAAGAGAGGTCTCTTGAAAGCCTTAGGAGTCACCCCATTGGTTCAAATAGGGTTGAAATGGTTTTGATCAAAGGGTTTAGATGAAAGGAGGGGTATATGGGTCACTTGGTCAAACTTAGTTGACTTAGTCAACCAAGTTGACCAAGGACTAAGGGTTACATGCATTGAAATCAATTTGATGATATGAACCTAATGGAGAGGGAATTAAGGTGTGGATTGTCATTTGGGTCAAAATGATCATTTTGACCCTTAAGGGGCTTTTAGGTCAAAATAGGTTGACTTGGTCAACCAAGTTGACCCAAGGTTGGAATTGAGTTCAATAATTCTCAAAAATTATTTGAAAACATTTTAAGAAGATTTCAAAGATTGATAGTCAAATCAAATTAAGTGTAGGCCAAAAGTCCAAAAATTCCCTTTAAGGGCATTTTGGCCATTTTGTCCTTGAGTCGATTCTTGGTCAAATTGAATTCAAAAAGATGTAGACTATTGCTTAACAAGTAAATATCAAGGTATTGGAATTGATCAAAGGATTTGGAAGGGGCTTTAGGGTCAAATTCCATTGTGTGAAAGGCTTGGTGGCATGGATTGTAAATATTTGAAGATTTTGTAATATTTGAAACTAGATTAAGTTTATGGTGTTAGAGTCCTCCAAATGAGTTCAAACTTAGAGGGTTGACACTAGAGACATATCGCATCAATATGAAATTGATAGACCCTTAATCAGATGCTAATTGATTGGGTTTCAAGGTGATGGAAAAATCACCTGGAAAGGGCTTTAGGACCTGAGTCCTTAACCCAAGGGTATCCCTTAACCCAATATATATCACTATAAAATTTATAATAATTATTATATATTAGTCCCATTTTAATTCCCTACATAAACATGACCACCCACAAAAAACTCAATGAGCATCCAAATCGTTCCTAATATAAAGGTAATCTAATCGCAAATCACATCATCAATCTATAGAGTGCAGTAAAAGTAATAAACACTCACATCAAATATTTCAATCACAACATGCAATGAAATCTCAAAAACCTAGCATATTAGAAAAGTAAATAGTGGCCTAGTCTAGATCAAGAGTTGATTATCCTAACTAACCATCTAAAGTGTGTGTAGGAGGTCATGTGGCTGGGGTAAATCCTAGACTGGGTTATTTGTTGAGACTTTCTAATATTTGAGTTTGTTAAAATTTAAAGGGGAGATTTATGATTAAGCTTAAATATAAATGTGCTTGTTGACCCTAAATTTCTCAAACCCTTGGGTTAAGAGGTTTACTTAGTCAAATTGACCAAGCCAGTCCCCAAGACCTTCCCCATTCAACTCCATGGGTCAAATCAAATCTACTAACCTAGACCCAAGCCCTGGGACAACCTAGTTGACCAGGTCAACCTGGGTTGACCCAAATTGACCTAATTCCCTTCCTTTTAGTTCCAAATCAATTTTAGAGATCTCAAGCTGAATTCTCACCTCCACTATACCCAATGGGTCAGACCCAACCCATTGGGCTTAGACTTATGCCCTGGGTCAACTAGGTTGACCAGGTCAACCAAGTTTAACCTAATTAGCCCTATTGAGTCAAATCAAATTTTAAATCCATTTCAAACCTATCCTTGGCTCAATCTATTCATCCATTAGGTCAAATTGACTAAGTTGACCAAGTCAAACTTTGACTTGGTCAACCCAAGTCTTCCCTAGTCAAATTTGACCTAATTTGGTCAAATTAGGTAATTTAATGCATTCAAATCATTACCTAATGATCCCTTTGCCCAAATACCATGCTAATTAAGCAAAAATCCCTCCTAATTGATCTTAGAATAGATTTAGGTCGTTCATCCATAGCCTTGGCCTATAAATAACCTCTTTAGGGTTCTAATTAAGGCTCACTTATAATTACTTTCATCCTAAGCTCTCCCACACCAATTCTTCTTGTGTGTGAGCTTCCTTAGCATCTCCCCACCTTCTTCCACTCAAGTCCATTATTAATCACTCGTCGGTGGCGAGAATTCTGACAAATTAAAGCAATTTACATTCCAAAGTGATTTCCTATTGATCTAGGCATCGAGAGCTCGTGATTACTTCTATAACTAGGAGCATGGACAGTCTACAAGTTCAACAAACCCAAGATCTCCTGAATCCACTCCCGTGGTATGATCTTCCATTGCGCTAGTCATCTAGCAGTAACAAAGTCATTCGTTCACAATGGCGGATGATCATATAGCTCCCGTGGGATACTGACTCATATAAGTGGAAACTGCATCTAACAGGCGTTGTATCAATTAAATGGCAGTGATTGTACGGTGGCGTAATCATTGTTTATGATTGGCGCCACCACGAAGTTTGAACGGAAGAATCTAAGGGTGCCAAGTGTCACCCCGAGAGCTGTCGTCATCGATTCGTTTTTAATTAATTTAAATTTTTTTAAAAGAATTTTAAAACTAAATTTTATTAAAAAATTATCTTAAATTATTTTTAAATTAAAATATTTATATTATATGTCATATTTTTTGAAAAAAAATAAAGCCTTTAATTTAAAAATGATATTCGTTTAAAATATTATTTTTTTACTAAGTTATATTAACTACTAATTATTTCCTTTATTTAATTAATAAATAATTATTAAAATAAATATATAGATTTTATTAGCTTAAATTTATATTTTAACATGACATTTTTATTAGAATTTTAGAAATATGTTTAGTTAATTTTATTCATAAAATATTTTTGTCTATTTTAAAATTTTGAAATTTTATTTATTTTTATTATTTAATTTTAAATTAAAGTTAAATAGTTAAAATTTCCACTTCTTTCATTAATTACATATTTAAATACTTAAATTATATTTAATTAAACTCAATCTAAATAATTTTATATAAGTAAAGTTATATTGAATACTTTAAATTCAAAAGTTTTAATAATTAATTTAGTTTAATTTAATGATTATTTTTAATTAATAATTTTTAAAATTATTTAAAAAAAACCTTTTTAAATACATTAAGCCTCAAAAAATAATATTAATTTCATTTTAAATTGGATTTTTATTTATAATACCTCAAATGTTTTAGAAAAATATGTAGTTTATTTTAAAAATATTTTAAGAAACTAAAACCTATTTTTCTTATTTATTTATGCATTATAACATTATTATCACTATTTAACTACTATTTAAATAATTAATGAGTTAATTATTTTGAAATTAAAAAATTATATTTTAAAATATTTTTTAATCTCCTCTTGGGTGGCTAGTGGATCTCTCACAAATTTGAGTATGAAATTGTTTTTTTTTTAAATTATCATATTTTTAACTTATATATGAATTTATAAGTGTTTTTAAGTATTTTTAAAATTACAAATATTTTAAATCTCTTAATTTTTGGAGATCTACTCATGAAATTTTAAACAAAGATCATTCATGTATTTTCCTCTTTTTGAACTTATTAAATAATTAAAATATATTAAAATTTCCAAATTTTCCCAAAACACTTGGGAACACTTCTTTAGGTCATTTCTAACTTTTGGGTGTGATTCCAATCATTTTGGAGCTAATTTGAATCAAAACCCCTAAAAACCCCTTATTAAGCAATTTTTAATATTTCATTAATTACCCAAAACTTCTAAAATTCATATTTTTATCTAGAAAACTCCAGAAAACTCAAAGTCTAACTACTTCTTATAAGTCCTAATAATTAACTAATATGCTAGAACCCAAAAACCTAGCTTACTGCCAAAAGTGACCTTTTGGACCCCCCTTAGCCTAGCACATAGAAGAACTCGTGACCTTCCAAATTTTGTTAATATAACTTAAACTTTTAAGACTATTACCCTAAGTATTAAAATAGATTAACAAACTAAATTGATTAAAATAAATCCCAATCCATCAATATTTGAACTTTAAATATAGTTTCCCTTTTTAGCCTTCAACAAACTTTAACTATATTCAATTTTAACTAACTACCCTATATAGGACCTATCCAAAGCAACACAAGCCTAGTACCCACAAATAGAACTATTTGTTTGGGCACCACTTCTAGCACTAGGACTAGGGCCGATGTTTTCCTTTTTCTAGTTCTGTGATGTGATGTGATTGTGTGACATGAGTGCTAATTGATTGGTCTTGTTTATTGTGATTTATGTGATATATATTTCATTATCATATTTTCTATACTTATGATTGATGTATATGTTAGGCTGCCCATGGGATAGGGCCACTTTTATACTAATCCAATCTTATGCAGGTGGCCACGCTCATGTAACACTAAAGTAAAGGGAGGGGAAGTAATTATTAAAGCTTTAATACTAACAATGTTTTTAGCAGATGCTCTAGAGACTGCTTAGCCCCCTTTAAAATTAAAAGAGCATGGCCAAATGTGTTTACTTTCATGTATAAATATTAATTGTTTGAGATGTTATTGCTTGTGATTTCTATTAAGATAACCATGTAGGAGTTTGGGTCTAACTTTTCTATTTTTTAAATGTAATATAGTTTGTGAGTACATCGAGTTGTGAAAGTCTTTAAAAGCATGACATTTTAAATACTTGGTACCCAAATAGAAAAGAAAGTCCATTTACAAGAAATTTCATATTCATTTGAGTACCCTTTTAGTGGATGAACCGTATGGAGCCCAATGGAGATGATCCAAAGGAAGATGATTTGGAGAAGGACGATCTACTTGAAGATGGAGACTTGAAGATGAAATGCTTGGCTTTTAAGACTTCATTCATTAGGATTAGAATCTATGTTACTATCGGTGGGGCCTGGCCACCATTACTTTTCTGCAGACCCTGGGTTATACTTATATGGCCTTATCGTGGACTTTGGATTTTTCTATGTTTTTGAAGTGTTTACATTGATTATACAGTAGAAATTACATGTTTTTCCTTGGTTTATTGCTTGCATGTGCTTGGCCTATTTTGGCTAGGTTCTCTAGGATAAAATTAATTTTCTAATCATAATTAAATTCTAAAATTTTAAGAATTAAATAACTTAAAAACTTAACAACCTAGGGAATAGCCAGAATTATTCGGGATCGCATGCATATCAATTCATTTTCTCTCTCCTTCTATAAAACACTTCCCTACTTATGGGTAGAGTGTGAATAATCTGGCCTTAGTGGATGAAGTATCGGACCTAGGGAAGCCCAAACTTTTCTAAAAAATTATTTTATATAAGCCTATTTTTAAAATTCTATGCATACTTAATTTGGATGCCTTTTTAACTATCATACATTATATTAGAAACCAATTAAACTAAAACTTTAATTACATAAGTTCTAGGAGTATTTACCCTATATAAGTCTAATGCCAATTAGGAAATTCTCTAGATATCGGCCCTACTTCAAAAATACTAAACTACCTACTTATCTTTCATAAAGATTAGACAACATGGATTTTAAGCGCTTAGGTGGTAAGCTGGATTTTCTTTTCAGGCAGGATATAAGCATAGGTGCATTAGCTATGACACGGGTATTAGTGTTGGGTAGAACACTAAACCCACCTTAGATCTAGGATTCAAGGGTACTATTGGGTGTCTCATAGTACATTTAAAGAATGGATAAGTTCCTTACCTTTGGGAGCTATAAATCTTATCTATATACATCACGTGAATGATTCCACTTCTATCCTTCTCCTCGGTATGCTATAATTATTTGATTTTGTTTCTTCCTAGTGCCTTAGTCTTTCCAGATGTTAGTGTAAGCCGTGCATGTTGATTGAGCCACTTAAGGCTTTCTTTCCATTTGAGTAGGAACTTCCTAGCCCCCCTTTATGTGTCAATCCCCTTTTTAGGAAGAATAATATTTGATCCTTAATTGAGAGTATTATTGGGCTCCGACCTGAGATGTTTTTAACCACAGGGGTTGTGTCCATGGGAAATAGAATTCAACAATAAATAAACTCCACTCAGATTGATGTATTGGGTGGGGGAAATCCCATGACACTGATAAGGTCGTGCATATTATCACCCATCAGGGTACGTTGGTGAGAGCTGCTATCCTCAATGGTTGATCATATACAAGATCTAATATGCCCTCCCATTGGCCCATTTGTGAAGAGCGCTGAGGCTTGCAATTATTTATATCTTGCAGGGTAGAGCAGTCGTGTACCCTCTCCACTTTGTAGCTGGCAGATCCCTTTTGGAGGTCCATAGGTTTCTAGCAACTATGGTGGGACTCATTTATCTCTTCATCTTTAGATCATATATTATTCTTTCTTTTGTATACTCTATGATTTGAACTCCTTAGATTAGGTCCTTCATATTTTTAGTTTGGATCATTTTCTTAGATAAGTTATCTTCTTAGCTATGGTTTCCCCTAGCTAGGGTCTCTTTCATTTTAGCCTTCTAGGCCATTCTGTACCCTATCCATTCTCTTCTTTTATTAACTCTTACTAATCATTTTAAATTATTTTATTCTTTTTATCAACATTGACATGGCTTCACATGCTTATTATGTGACTTTTTGCTTTGGCTCGGAAGCATAGGTGTCTCTCCCTAAGTCCCTGATGACTAGTCTGCCCGTTGGAGGGAACACTTTTTGTTCCTTCATGAACTCAACTTTTTTTACTCTTAGCGGGCTAACCCCAGCTGAGGCTACTGCATTCTCTCCTCCTCAGAGAAGAGGACGTGCAACCATATGACCCTTCAGAAGACCAGTGGCTTGGTAGACTGCCTGGGCTACTTGTTCATCATACTTGCCTTCCTGCACAACCAGTGCTCCACCCTATGGTTAGGAAGCCAGTGCCTAGATCACTCCTGGTTCTTATTACTTGTCCAGTTATTAGAAGACCTTTACCTACCATACCAATTATATAGGTTGCTCCAGCCCCTCATTACTAGCAGCCAGTTGTTGATCCTCCTATTATTCTTATGGAGGAAGCTCAAGTTTGGGTTGCCCCTCCTTCATTCTCTTGGAAGAGGGGTGCCCAGACTAAGGCTCCTTCGCCCTTCGCCTATTGGGCTTCTATGTTCACTTGGATCTCTCTTCCCAAAACTATCGAGCAGACCCTGACACTTCTTGTTTCTCCTATTCCCCTTGTCCCCTAGGAAGCAGAATCAGATGTACCTTCCTCCTCCACCTCTGGCCTAAAGAAAATGTCCTGGAGGAAAAGAAATAGAAGATTATGGTTAACTGCATCTAAGGTTGATAGATAGAGGATGGCAGATGTAGTGGCTCACCAGGAGCATATTCATTGAAGAGTGGTCCCTGTGTAGCGGGTGCCACGACCAATTTTAGTTTCACCTACCACAGCCATTATAGTAGCACCTGAGATAGAAGCAGTCCAAGGAGAATGGTTCTCTCCACTAGCACACAGTGGTGATGAGGAGGATGTCGCTTATATTATGATAACCCATCCTATTACCACTACTTTACCCCGAGCTAGTTCCCCAAGGGATGATGTTGCCCGAACCCTCTTTTAGAGGATTTAGAGTATCATCTGCCTAACATGAGGTCGAGAGCTTGTCAGCCAAGAGAGGTTGCTCCATCAGATCTCTCAAGTATCCATTTAATTATAGAGGTAGAGGTACAGATGGCAGAGAGGATAACTACCCAGGCAGCTAGATAGTTCAATTTTAGCAGTCTGACCATAGATAGTTGCTCCTAGAGTTAGATGACCCTCACATCATCATAGATTGAGATAGTGGTTGGATCATACCAAAGCTCATATTCGTTCAGTAATTATGGCCCCTCAACAGCCAATTTCCCCCTTTTGGGTCCCACTATAGTAGGTGGGTTTAGAGACGATGATAGGCGAACACCCCTGTTAAGGCAATACAGTTGGCAGAGGCAATTGAGCAAGAAAAAGCAATTATTCTATCCGGGTCTGAGGTAGTCCCGATGGTTTGTGACATGAATATTGTAATTCCTCCCGACGGTTCACCGGGTCCATATATAAAGGCACTTCGATAGACCTTCTCTGAGGAGGACGTACTTAAGAATAAGTTAGACGAAGATTTACCAGTACATAGAGTTTATGTAGTTACTCGTCGAGGTCACTCGGATGAGAAGAGAGAGTCCAAGGATGAGGATAAGCAGGGAGACCCTGAGGTGGGTGTATCTTCTAGGTCAGATGATATAGAGGCTACCATTTTGCACCTTCAGACTTAGTGGCAGAGATGGACAGAGCCATAGCGGTGATGACTGCACAGTTAATAGCCTTAGGGGTGATGCCCTAGAGGACGGTTGTAGCCACTCTTACTACGTCTAGGGAAGAGCCCACAGTACCACCACTAGTGCTAAGCCTTCCTACAATAGCTACTACCTCAGTTCAGAGTTAGTTAGTATAGTTTTTAGCATGACAGATTCAAGACTTGATAGCCTAAAAGGTTGATCAGAAGATTTCCTCTAGGAATCTATAGAGGTATTTTGCAAGGGGACACCCTACCCAATTGAGTACGAGAGGGAGCCCTACCCCTTGGCTTTATTCCTCCATGGTTCAGAGTTTTTTATGGGTTTTGGAATCTGACACAGCATGCGGCTCAGTACCGAATCATATGTTGTATCATAGGGGATAGGATGTTGAGTCTCTTTGTTAGCATCCTAGTTGGGGTGGCCTTTTCTTGGTGCGCTGACTGCCCTAATAACACCTTTACTAAGTTAGAGAAGCTTTTGTTCAGAGGTTTGTCAGTGATGAGCACTGGGTCATGTTGGAGAGTTAGTTATGGCTAGACAACATCATCGAGAGAGTCTCTCGGATTACATAGTAAGATGGAGCAACTTTAGCTTATAGTGTGAGCCTTAGTTACAAGAGCAACATGTAGTGGAGATCCTATTAAAGAATTTTGATGGTCCTATAACACCCTACTTAAAGAGTTTCAGTATTAGAACCTTCCAGAAGTTGTTAACATTAGTTATTAGTTTATAGAACAGCATACCCTATGAAGTCCCTCCTAAGGTTTAGCGTCAACCTTCATGCAGACCTCAATAATAAGAGTCTTCAGGGCACCTCTTCTTAGGAAAGAGGAGGTATATAGTACCTATGGGCCATCGGATAAGGGCAAGAAGCCTACAGTCAATTCACCAACACCATGATCAAAGACTCGGCTGTCTAGACCCTCTTAAAGACCTCAAAGAGTCAGCTGTCTTTATAGGAGAGACTTAATAAGGAATATTCCTTTAAAAGAGAAAGTGTACATAAGATATTTAAATTCTTTATTAAGAAAAATTTCTTGACATTCCCATTTAATAAGAAGACATATGAGGAAGGTGTTGCGAATTTGATTTTAGGGAATATAATTTTGATGATAACAAACATTTCTATTTTTCTATGACTGCCTTGCCCTTCTAACGTTTTAGGTTCACAATATCAAATTATAAATCAAACTAGCTCAAGATTGGGTAATTAGGACTGAGTCAGCTTATAATATACATCAAGTGTCTTTTAACTTTTCTTGAGTCCATTGTAATAATGTGGGTCTTAATGCTAAGTAACCATACACACACACACTTGGGGAAAAAATTCTAACTATTTTAGAGTTTTCTATTTTCAATCATATCGTCTGGGATGATCCCAAATCATCTTGGATGATCAGTTAAAAAAAACCCCTAGTTAGGGCATCTTGGTTAAGAAAGCCATAATTAAGCAAATTGTCCTAGACGATAATATCATCACCAGGGTTGATAGGATCAAATAAGAAATAATTAGCCGCCAAATCCTTTTAGGCACATTTTATTTTTGGCATCATCCAGTACATCATCCTGGATGATGCACTATAATTATGCTTATATTAATTTGGTAATTAAGAAAAGTAATTAAGAATTGATTGCTCGACATATCATCCTGGATGATCGCAAGGTCATCCACGACGATCCATTAACAAACCTTAATTTTTCCTGAACGATCCATAATCAGCTTGACTCCATCCATAGCACTATTCTGGCCAATATATGATGTTCTGTATTAATCATCCCGGATGATTGTGAGATAGGCCTGGATAATATAGTTAATTTTTTATCATCCAGACATCCATTCAAGGCGATGCTTTGGACAATATGTGACATTTTATACTAATCAACCTAGATGATTGTGAGATCTTCCTGGATAATCAAGTTACTTTTTCATCGTCCAAACATCCATCCAGGGCGATGGTTTGGACAATATTTGATGACTTGAACTAATCATACATGATGATATATTATTTTCGTGGATGATCTAAACCAATAAAGCTTCTAATCATCCAGACTCTCCCAGATCGTCCTAACTAATTGAGCTAAATTCTTATTGATCATATAGGATGATCGGTCGATTGTCCTTGATGATATTTGACTATTAGTTACAAATTAGGGAAAATTTGGTTCCCTTGTTTAAAAGATATCTTATTTTCTCAAGAGGAGATCTTTTGCTGTTGTCCTGACCTGAGAGAGCCAAGAGGAGAGGGAGAGTGAGGGAGATGAGAGAGGATCTTATGAAGGGAAGTTTGTTAGAGGTTTCATAAAGGTTCTCCAAGCAAGAATCTGAGTCATCTTCTCTGGCATCGTCCATGGTTCCTTGTAGGCTTGAGAGAGGTATACTTTAGTAACTAATTGAGGTTCTCTACCCACTTCAGGAAGAAGCAAAAGGAGTTGGGTTCTATGCCTACTTCAGGAGGAAGCAAAAGGAGTTGGGTTCTCTGCCTGCTTGAGGAGGAAGAAAAAGGAGTTGGGTTCTCTGCCTCACCAGGGTCGGTGGAAAGGAGTTTTTATATGAGCTTCTCTGTCTTGCTATGGGGGCAAAAGGAGAGACACTGAGTTTAATGCAATACTCGGAGGAGAGGCTCTGGTGAGTGGAAGTAGGTCAAGTTGACCGAACCACTATAAAATATAGTGTGTTCTTTCTTATTATTTTTTCATATTTAATTCTGCACTTTAATTTCTTTTGTAATTTTTTAGTTGTGTTTGTGATTTTGTTTAGAGAAATTTTTAAATACTAATTCACCCCCCTCTTGGTTATCCTTGGGACTAGTTCATAAGGGTTTAACATCCCTGATAAATTTTTAATTGGTATGAGAGCACTTTTAGAAGGGCAAACAGAGCATCCACTATATCTCCTCTTTAACTGTCATATTGGGCATGTCCTTGAAGATTATTTTGTGTTCAAGAATAAGATGGAGAGCATTATGGCTAGTGGAGAGATCTATTTGCAGGACAGTGATTTAGTACAGTCCTAAGGCAAAACCATTTAGATAGTTCAAATGATTTCTAGTTCTAACCATAGTGATAGTCTGAACAGTAATAGCAGGTCACCCGGAGTTTTTTAGGGAGAGTGGTAGCTAGCACTCTCTTAGAAGATAAAGAAGATGATTGACTAGATAGTTTAGAATTTAGAGGCAGCTAAGAGGAGGCCTCCTTAGGCTAAGTTGATAGTTGCCACCCCAATTATTATGCTAGTATCTTTTTCTCTTTCTCCTTCTATTGAAGTGCCTATTGAGCACATTTTTCTTCTTTTTTTATATGTACTAGAGAAATATATGAGAAAGAAAAGCTTGTTATAACTTCAGAAGGGAAGACGGGGTTCTTTCCAGCACTTATGTTGAAGGACTTCATTCCCCTTTCAATTGATGATGAAATAATAGAAGAAGGTGATTCTAGCTACTTTTTGTTTCCTGCTTCCATTTATACTTCTACTTCTTCTAGTACTTATTTTTTTTATATTTTACATACTTCTTGTAATGTAAATGATCTTATATATGAAGATGAATCTGAGTATGAAGATGAACTAGTTTTTACCATTCCAGAGGGGGTTGTTATATGGATTCAAAAGATGAATCTAAGAACCCACTCCAAGAATTCTCCTTAAAGCCAGCATAAGCCACCACCTCAGAGCCAAGTGAATCTCCTATTGAGATAACTCAATATAGGAAGTTCACATGTGTTCAGGGAAGGTGCTTCCAATTTCTATTGCTAAAAATATAAAAGTAAAAGATAAAAATAATATTACTCAAAAGGATGATCCTACCCCTTTCTCCTAAGAGAAATCTAAGGATAAAGGGAAAGGCCCTTAGCCAGATATTGACTATAATGTGCTGGCTCATCTTAGGAAAATTCATTCTCTTCTTAGCATCTATGACACTTTAGTGATGTCCCCGGACTTGAGAGAGACATTGGTGAAAGCCCTACTTGAACTAGAGTCTTATCAAGCATTCTTTGCTTCCAATTTTGTTGGGGATTCAAGCCATTTGAGAGAGATGCCATGCATTACCTTTTCAGATCATGGCCTTGTTTTAGGGACTTCTAAGCACAGTTGTCCCTTGTATGTCATTGCTTAAGTCAATAATTATGAGTTGAACAGGATCCTCATCGATTAAGGGGCTTCAGTAACATCCTAACTTATGAAACTTTAAAGGGTATCTCCCTAGGTCACTTGAAGCTCACTTCTGATAAGATTATATTAAAAGGCTTCAATGATCAAGTCCAGTGTACTTTAGGTCTATTACCCTTCCTTTGAAGTTTGGAAATTTCTTAGTTGAGGAAAAGTTTCATGTAATTGAGATTGATACTTCATACAGGCTCTCTTGGGAAGTCCTTAGCTCCACGGGTATGGAATTGTGCCATCTACCTTGCACCAATGTATGAAGTATATGAGGAATGATGTCGAGTATTCCATTTCTGGAGATACCTATCCCTTTTCCAGGTATGAGGTCTTTTTTTATTATAATGTTGAGTATTATGTACCTCAAAAGACTCATAGACCTCCACCTAGTTACCACTGACACCTGCTAGTGTTGTACAAGGTCTTATATAGTCACCTGCACAGGTCCTATATAATCGTTAGTACAATGTCAGTCATAGGTTAGTATTGAGGTTGGTATTTTCACTATAAACTCTGATAGATTTCCCTTCTAGTTTGCAATTAGGCACAATGGTCCCCTAGCAGAGGTAGGGGAGGCTAAGGTAGAGGTTGGGTAGAGAGTCAACCCGTGGACCGGAGACCTATAACACTCAGATTCATCATCCCTTACACCTTTATACTTCTTCTTTAATTGTTGAGTTTGACTCTTCAGATTATAAGATGATTGATATCCTTCATTGTTCAGTCCCCTCATCACCTCTAGATTCCACTGATTATGATTCACTTCCTACCTTTCATAGGTATTTGATACATGAGGGTGGATTAGTTATTGATGTTGCTCAGATGTGGAAGGAGACTTCCAACATCTGACTACTATCAAGCGACCTATTTCCTATCAGATATACAAAATAAGAGTCAAGGATTCTAATCAAAGGCCTTCTAACACTCCTCCCATTAGTGTTAGTGGTTCACTACAAACTAGCGAACACCATAAGCCTCCACTATACAAGACATTTGGGCCAACACGATCTAAGGAGTGTGCCTTTTAATCCCATAGTATAGGTGCCCCATTAGGTCATTGGAGTGAGGGTCCCAAGGAGACTGCTATGGATAAAGAGTTTATAAGCGTCCCTTGCTACTTTTTTATTATTATAGAGGGCTATGTATAGTAGGGTGTCGATCCTTTTACTTGGTCTGATGAACGAGCTCAATAGTAAGCCCGTATTTGGTGAACTGATCTCCCTCGATCCCTAGAAGGTGTGGGTTATATGGGGGCAGAGTTAGTCTACTCATGCCATCATACGTGTTGTCTCTCATTCTTATCTGTTTCATTAATGAAGAAGACTCGAACAAATTAATATGCTCTAGTTTGACACATCACAAGAGGAACCTCCTTACCTCCTGTAAATATTATTCTATATATATATACCCACTGAAAGGAGCCTTCTTACTTTTTGTTAGTATATGTGACCACGATGATTTGTCCTCTACCACATGATGTTTGTTACGAAGAGTATAAGGTCATCCTTGAAGGTGATTTGCTAATACATTGTAGGGATATTAGTGCTTATGTCTGCACACACCAACCACATTGGTGCCTAGCACATAAAATCCTTGATTTCCCCCTCCCCCCTCCTTACGAGGATTTATTCTTTACCCAATTTTTCTCGTCACCCCCAAGTGTGGTATGAGATATCAAAACTAACAATTCAAACTTTCTTTGAGATGAGATATTGGGTCATACCCACTTAAGCTAGTTAGGAGTGGTGATGCTAAACCACTATCCCTAAGCTAATTTCTTTCTCCTATTGATTTTCTTTATGATAGTACTCCCCAATTTGTTCACTCAAGTTGAATGGGGTCTGAGATATCAAAACCATTCATTCGAATCTCTTTTTGAGATGAGATATTAGGTCCATACCAACACATATTAGGTTGGAGTGGTAATGTTGATCCACTATTTATATATAAATTTTATTCTTAAATCAATTTTGTTTTGATTGTGGTCCACAGTTTTATTCATATGATGGATGTGGCTTGGGTTATCAAAGCAAATATTTCAATTCATTATAAAATCCTATCTGATATCTCTCTACAGTTTTGTTTATGTGGTGACCATGGCTTGGGTTATCAAATTCAACCTTATATCCATCTCTTTGTGTTTCTATCATTGATTGTGAACATATTAAAAATAGATGATAAAAAAGAATCTCTCAGCTGAGCAAAACCGATTGCCCTTGTCACAGGTGGAACCCGACTTTACTCTCTAAGAGCCAAATTTCCCCTATCTTTTCTTCTATTATTTTTATGTAATAAAAAAATAGAAGCTCTCAATTGAGCAAAACCAATTACCCTTGTCACAGGTGGAACCAAGCTTTACTCTATAAGAGTTTAATTTCCCCTTTTTTTGTTGTTTTGGTGATAAAGTTTCCTAAGAAATTTTGACGGCTTTTGGATACTCGTGGCCATGATGATTTGTCCTCTACCATGTGGTAATTGAGAGTTAGCTTGGGGGAGTCTTAGACAACTTTTTCCCTTGGAATTCTTCCACTTAACTTTTCTTTTTCCCTCGTATCCCTACATAGGGTTGTGTTAGGTTGGTGTTGAGGTGACTCTTTCCTCTTCACATCATTGCAAGCATATACACCGGGTGATCTTGTTGAGTGTTCTTTCTTTATCCTACTTTTAGCATATAAGGTAGGTGGGGACTCTACCTCAAGCACATACATCGGGCAGAGGTGATTCTTTTCTTTTTATATCATTGCAGGCATATATGCCAGGTGATCATGTTGAGTTTTCTTTCTTTATCCTACTTTTAGCATATGTGTCAGGTGGGGACTCTATTGCAAGCACATATACTGGGTAGAGGTGACTCTTTTATCTTCACATCACTATAGGTATATGTTGGTGGAATTTTGAAAACAGGTTTTGAAAAATATTAGTTTTCTTTGGGAATTTTAGAATTGAGATTGAATCTTAACTCTAGAAGTCGAACCCACTCATTCGGAAAAATATATCACCTCAAAGGATGAAAATAGAATTCCTTAACGGCGTTCAGACTTAGAGTTATGTGATTCTTCTTGAATATCATGACTAGATCCTAAAGAGGACTCGACACGACCCCGAGGGGACGAAGTAGAATTCAACTAAATAATCCAGTTATAATATTCAAGGGGTATGATTGCCGAATTCATATCCAAAGCCTTACCAAAGAAGGGTGTATCTCCCCAGAGGGGAAATAACACCTTTCAATGGTAATTCTTCTAATATGATGACGGCAATCACTCATTAACTTTTCCCAAAGAAATCTAAAGAAATTTTTAAGAAAAAGAAATTGATTTTGAAATCAGGCGTGTGTGGTTCCAAATCTCCTATGAGCGCAAGCCCTCGTAGTTAATTACATAGTAGGGAGATAGAATCCCCCACGAAAACTCTCGATTAAAATAAGAACGAAATTTTGTTTGGTTTTCTAGGAGTGATATCAAAAATTGAATAGAATCTGTTGGAGAATCAAAAGGGAGTGGATAAGGATTGAACAGTTATTAACAGAATCGAAGGAAGAGAGGTAAGGGACACATTGAGATTCCAGAACCATCGGAAGTGTCCCAGCCTAGTCTAAATGCTGGGATTTATATTTTAGGATTGAAAAGAGATTTAATTTGAGTTGAACATTTTATTAGAAATTTTGGACTATATTCTCGAAATTGGGGTCTTATAATCAAAGATCTGCCCCGGATCCTAAATCTAATTTGGACGCTGGACCACAGTCGTCCGAACCTAACTAATGCAGTGTAAAACCTGGTTTTACCCCGACCTGGATTGGGGAGCCAGCTAATCACCTAATCGATTTAAAATATATGAATCCGATCTTTTATGAAAGAGTGGTAGGGATGTTGTAATTAAAGTTTTGGAGAGTTGGGGCTGACATCTAGAAATTTTCCTAATTGGCCCCTTTAACTTATGTTGGGTGCTAAAATGCTAAACTGATGCAATTAAAATTTTTGACTCTTTTAATTTGTATCTAGTGCAATGCATGCTGGTTGACAACTTCCAAATCAAGTATGCTTGAAATTTTAAAAACAGGCTTAGAAAATAATTTTCTAGAAGACTGGACTTCCCCAGGTCCGACACCTCATCCTCATAGGTCAGACTATCCGGACTCTACCCGTAGGCGAGGAAGGGTCTAAAACAAGGAAAGGAGTGCAGAAATATGCATACGACCCCGGGGTCAATCCCCGGCTAATTCCCTAGATTCGTTATTTTTCTATGTTATTTAGACTCACTAAAATTTTAGACTTTTAAAATTATGAGTATAAAACTTTCACACCCTTACGAGTCTCACGTATCCAGGCAAAAATAAAAGCGGCACACAATCGCCAAAAAATTAGGAAAAGCAAGCAATCCTAAGGGCAATCAACTCATCACATCAAATATTAACTAATTAATAAATGTCCATAGGCAAAGTTGCCTTGCTTATATAAACCAGAGTTTTGCAGAAACTAAAGTGGCCGGGCACCACTGACAATAACCCGGATTCTAAGTCTAATAATGACGCAAGAAATTTTGAGTGGGATACTCTCAATCTTCAAATC